>NC_142805.1:72773033-72819952 GCF_049724085.1 Artemia sp. Qi Xiang Cuo | reverse complement strand
TACCTTTGAGCAGGACACTCCCCCACAGTCTTCAGGGCAAGGGTTATAAGTTATGCCCTGGGGGTATATAAGTTGTTTATTGAAATCTTGACTGTAGGAACTTGAAAAAGGGCTCATTCAATTGGAAATTGAAAGGGCTAGTGCCCTTTTTAATAGTTGAAAGTGATTTAAGGGCAACAAACCCCCTTCTCTCGCCCGCGTTTTGCCCAAACACATCCAATCAAAATTTTTAGATAGCCATTTATATTCAGTGTTGTGGATTTCCAAATAGAAATTATATTTTTGAGGAGGACACTCCCACACAGCCCTCAGCACAAGGGTTGTAAGTTATGCCCCTGGGGCCTTTAAGGTTTTTATAGAACGCGTCGTCGTAGAAACTTCTAAACGGGCTCATTCGATTGGAAATTGAAATAGCTAGTGCCCTTTTTAATAGTCGAAAGTGATCGGAAGGAAAATAACACCATTGCCACGCCCACCATTTCCCCAAACATATCTAATCAAAATTTTAAGATAGCCATTTTGTTCCACGCAGTTTAAAGTTCAGTAAATTATACCTTGGAGCAGGACAATCCCCCCCCAGTCTTCGGGGCAAGGGTTATAAGTTATACCCTGGGGTATATAAGGTTTTTATTGAAATCTTTGTTATAAAAACTTGAAAATGGGCTCATTCAATTAGAAATTCAAAGGGGTACTGCCCTTTTTAATAGTCGAAAGTGATTTGATGGCAACAAACCCCCTCTCACGCCCACCTTTTCCCCAAACACATCCAATCAAAATTTTTAGATAGCCATTTTATTCAACGTAGGTGAAAGTTTTGGAAATTACGTCTCCCACAACCCTCAGGGCAAGAGTTTTGAGTCATGCCCTGGAAGCATGTAAGGTTTTTATGGAAAGCAATATTGTAAAAACATCAAAAAGGGCTCATTCAATTGAAAATTGATAGGGCTAGTGCCCTTTTACGCCCACCATTTCCCCAAACACATTCAATCAAAGATTAGAGATAGCCATTTTGTTCAACGTAGTTGAACGTTCTGGAAATTATATATTTAAGGATGAAAAACCCCAAGAAGCAGAGTCCCCAAGGCAAAGGTTGTAAGCTATGCCCTGGGGACATATAATGTTTTTAATGATAGAGTTGTCGTAAAAACTTCTAAAGGAGATAATTCAATTGGAAATTGAGAGGGCTAGTGCCCTTTTTAATAGTTTAATGTGATTGGAGGGTAACTAACCCCCCTCTCATGCCCACCATTCCCCCAAACACATCCAATCAAAATATTCAGATAGGCATTTTGTTCAACGTAGTAGAAAGTTCTGGAAATTAGGTCTGTAAGGATGACAACCCCCTCACAGCTGTCAGGACATGGGTTGTAAGTTATGCCCTGGGGGCATATAAAGTTTTTATAGAACGTGTTGTCATAGAAACTTCAAAAAGGGCTCATTCGATTAGAAATTGAAATCTCTTGTGTCCTTTTAAAAGTCAGAAGTAATTGGAAGGCAACCAACACCCCTTCCACGTCCACCCTTTCCCTAAACACATTCAATCAGAAATTTTGAGATAGCCATTTTGTTTAATGTATTGAAAGTTCTGAAAATTAGGTCTTAGATAATGGCAGGGGGAATAATTCTACTAGAATAACAAGTAGCCAGTTTAACACTCAATTTTTTATACTTTTCTTTACCTTTAATTTGTTTAACAATTAATCAAAAGATCTGAAAATTCTATGAATATCTAGTTTACAATTTAAGCCAGGCTAATATATTTAACCCTTAGGGAGGGAGGGTTAATTCTATTTGTAAATTAAATGAATTTATAATTTGGATTGGGGATCAAATTTCAATTAGGTCTATAATTGTAAACATTTTTTATTCAGGTACCCTAGGTATTAACTCCGCCTGTTAGGGCCCTTGCCTTTCACGGCTCAGTGAGCAGCCTGTCCCAAGCCTGGAAAGGAGGAAGGTTGGGCAATAGGGTAATCCCCTATCCCTGTAAAAATTTTAGATGATTCTTGAAACGACAACAAAAAGCCTTGGATCTAATTTGATTTATCTTGTAATGACTATTTACTGTCCCCAGACAAGATTTTTTACAGCAAATGAGCCTTTCTGTCTTGCTTTATGGAATGTCAGGACTGTTGTCTACCAGGTTGTCTAGAGGGCGTGATTAGAATTCTCCAATCATATAAGATTGAAATAGCAGCTATTTCTGCAGCCAGGATGACTGGCGCTGGTCCAATATGTGTTGGCAACTATGAAGTGTTCTTCTCAGGTAAAGAGAAGAGACGCAAAGCCAGAGTTGCCCATGTTGTCAGTAAACAAGCAAAGAGGTTGATGTTGGAATTTGTACCTATGAATGAAAGAATTCTGAAGGCTTGTTTTGAAACATTCCAGTCTAAACTTACCGTCGCTGCACCCTATGCCCCCACAAACGATTCTGGTGGGGACACCAAGGACAGTTTCTAAAGTGATTTGAATGACATACTCAATACAGTACCTGAGCACAATGTATTAGTTGTGCGTGGCAATTTTAATGCAAAAGATGTTAGTGGCTACATTTTTGCTCCTGATGTGCTAGGCCGCCATGGCCTGGGTGTTATCAATGATAGTGGAGTGCGTTTGGTGAATACGGTAGCCAGCCGAAGCATGATAGTAGGTGTATCATGGTTCCTCTACCGTTAAGTACACAAATATACTTGGACTTCTCCTACTGGTGTTACAAGAAGCCAGATTGACCACATATTAGTTGAAAAGCGTCATAGACGATCGCTGGAGGATGTGCGAACTTACTGTGGCGCAGATACAGACTATGACCACCAACAGGTGATTGCCAGTTTCAAACTCAAGCTGAAGACCATGAAGAAATGTAAAAACCCTATCAACTCCTTTGACGTCAGGAAGCTCTAGGACAAGAATCTTTGACAAGCGTACTGTGTGAATCTTGCAACTATGTTTGCAAATCTTTCAACTGAAGACACAACTGCAACAGTAAACAAAAGATGGGATTCTATTGTACAATGTGTGCAGGGTGCCGCAAAAGAAAACTTAGGGTATGCAAAAAGAAAAAGTGAGCAGTGGGTCAGCAACAAATCTTTGATACTTATATTACCCTACTTAGATCTTGGATACTTAGATACTTGGATTACCGCAAAAAAAAACCAAAATCATGTTTGAATCATGCAAAAATGAGTCCACTGTTGAGTACAAAGATTTTTTTAAATCTAAATATAAGGAAGCCCACAAGGCTTTAAAGTGGTCTACCAGAACTGACAAACAGCTCTTTCTTGAGACAAAAGCAGCTGAAGCAGAGGCTGCTGCCAGTAAGGGCAACAGTCAAAGGGTCTATTGTATCATAAAGGAAATAATTGGAGATTTCAGAAAGCTAGCACCTGTGATTGAAAGTAAGGCTGATCAACTTCTTACAAAAAAGGAAAAGACATTGATAAGAGATGGAAGGAATACTTCGATGAGGTACTAAACCTTCCACTGCCTACAAACCCTGTATCCCCTCTGGCTGGGCTACAGTTCCTTCATCTTGTCATAAGCAAAGAACCTATGAGCCGGCTTGAAGTCATGAAAGTATTCAGACTTACAGCCTGAACTCTTGAAGTACAGAGTTGAAGTCATTGCCGAGCACCTTCACAAGGTTATTTCTCAGATATGGGAAACTGAAAATATTCCCACTGATTGGAAGAAACGGGTTGTTGTGAAGCTCTTTAAGAGAGGCAGAACAACCAACTGTAATAACTGGAAAGGTATCACTCTGCAGTCTGTAATGAGTAAGATATTCTGCCAAGTACTGCTGAACTGTATTCTGTCAAAAGTTGACACAATATTAAGGGATGAGCAACATGAGTTTTGACCATGGAGATTGTGCACTGATTCGATATTCAATTTGAGGGTACTCTTAGAAGAAGCAAACGAATGGCAGACTGAGATTATTGTTGCATTCATTGACTTTTTGAAAGTGTTTGATTTGGTCCACAGAGACTCGCTATGGAAAATATTTTGGTATTATGGATTCCCCAACAAAATTGTTTGCATGATTGTCATGCTATACGAGAATCAGTTATGTGCTGTACAGACTAATGATAGGGACCCTACCAAATGGTTCAGTGTGAAGTCTGGTGTCCACCAAGGATACATCCTCTCCCCAGTGTTGTTTGCTATTCTCATCAACTATATACTTCAAAAATGTAACTTCAGAGGTGGAATTCAGCTGAACTGAAACCACACATTCTATGACAGTGATTTTGCTGATGATATAACCCTCCTACCTCATTTAAGAGAGAAGCTACAGAATAATATTGTTGTACTCTCCAGTATGGCCAGGCGAGTTGGTCTGTCAATCAGTGCACAGAAAACAAAGGTCATGCAAAACAGTGTCAATACCCTACCTGCCCCACCATTTAAAATCAGATCTGATGTACTAAAGGAGGTTGAAGACTTCAAGTACCTTGGTAATATCATTAAATATGATGGTAGCCTTGAGCTGGAAACAACCACATGGATTACATGTGCAGGAAGTGTCTTTAATAAACTAAGAAATGTGTGGAGGAATCCAACATACTCCCCAAAGCTCAAGCTCTGGTTTTTCAATAGTAATGTCCTCTCCATACTAATGTATGGCCGCAAATCTTGGGTGTCGACTAAGCTGGAAAAGCATATCCAGGGTTTTGAGAACATCTGTCTTTGGTGTATCTATGGTATCCAGTGGACTGATAAGCTAACCAACACCTTCATATGTGAAAAGACAAAGCAGCTGCTTGTGATCAATAGACTTGTGACTAATCAATGGGAATATTAGGGCCACATGGTGCATATGCATGAGGGCCACCTACCCCATGATGTGTGGTATTGTTTCCTTCTGGCATCAAAAGACATGGGCAACAGAAGACAACATTGGGAAAATGCCTTGAGAAGGATGCTGTACTTTTGAGATCATTGCTCAAAGAACTTTGGTCAAAACCACAAGAGAGATTGTCATGGAGATGCACTGTTGTTGCCTTATGCACCAGATAGCATGGGAAGACCTACGTCTAAGTAAGTAAGGTATCAAGCTGATATTTAATTTTTAAACCCTTAGAAATATAAAAAGACTAGACATAGTATCTAAGTGATTATGGGGCAAACCTAGCATTAGATTTTGGAGAGGGATGGAAAAACTGACTGAGGGATAATAGTACTGATTAAAAAGGAAAAATTAAGTTTTTAAATTATGAGGTACATTCTTTATTGAGACAACACTGTGAATATGTAACTGTAAAATTAAATCAAGCTGCCCTTTTTTTGTGGGCTAGTTTATCCAAAACCTCTTCTGTACTGACTGGAACACTCCTGTGTATGATTACTAAGACCAACCTACTTAGCCATTCCTGACTTCACTCTGATGCAAGATAGATGATACCTTCTTCTGATAGAAGAAGGTATCAGGAGAACCACTCCTGATACAAGAATTCACTCTTCTCAGGGTAGAAAAAGAACACTTGCACATGCTGTAGTGACAGGAATCATTGCACTAATCTGAACTTAATAACAATTGAGATAAATTATTATGAAATATTGTGATCCAGGACACTCTCTTATTTAACAAGTAGATGCAATACAGTGTTTTCCACAGGAAACTTAAGAGCCAGAAAGTGTACTCACCTTTAAACCTAGTCCAAAAATTGGTCAAAGTACAGTGTCAAAATCCATATGCAATCATTCAGTTCAAGCCATCACCTTTCTGAATTTCCAGGCACGCTCAAAAGCCTATAAAACATATTCAGCAGTGCCTATCTCAAAGGTCAAATGGCTCAAATTCCACCAGAATTTCTGTAAAAGTGTTTTGCAGATGATCATTGTAAAGTTGTAAAAATTGCACCAGAGATAACCTTTCAGTGAGTGAAGGGGAAAGGCATCTCAGAGGTAAGCGTAGTTGATAATCTCAACTTTCTAGGGCCAGTTATTTGGGTCACAAACTTGCCAGAAGACAAGATATAAAACATAGAGCCTCTCATGCAATTCATGCCAGTTGTTAATGTAAATTACAACCAAAAATCCTTCAAAAAGAACTTGCCAGGGCTTGGTTCAAAGAAGGGTTGTGAAACTGCCAAAGATGTTTCAAATAACTGCCAAGTTCCACAAATGCTAGGGTTGAGATCTCTCCCAAAGAGAAAGCTGTAACAGATGAAGACAGAAAAAAAGGAAATGCATAATTATGACATTTAACTGTACTCATTTCTTAACATCCTTTTGTATCCATTTGTTCCTATATTTGTCATCCATTTGTTATATATGAATTTCTTTAATAGTTTTACTCAGTTTGTACTCACTCTTTACAGGTCAATTTTACTGCAAGTCACATGTCTGGTGGTTCACACACTTGAACTGGTTTTGACATATCTGACAAGTTGACCAGCTGTTAAAACTTAATTGACTTAACAGTATTTTGTCAATTTATTGTGCCAAAACTATTTAATATTTTGCTTGGAAATTCTCACAATCCCTTAATAATACTATGCTTTTTAGCATGGAAACAATTCTGTTCTGCAAGGTTACAAACATTCAATTGGATTTTTCTTGAAATTTTATATTCTTCACTTATGCTAATTCTGCTTCCAGAAGACAAAAGAATAAGCTATGCTTGAAGATTCAGAAGCTTAATTAGGATGTTCTTGAATTTCCCTTGTAGCTTTACTGATAATAATGAACATCTCTTTAAACAAAATAGTTGCTTTTAAGTGCTCTATCCATCTAGTCTTACAAAATGTATTCAATCTTATTCTTTTTCTCCCTGCGATAGGATTCTTCAACAGTCTGTTTGAAAATTGCAGAGCATTTAGATGAAACTCTAAAGAACTTAATTGCTTCTTCCAAAGTTCCTAGACAATTTCTCATAAGAAGTAAGGGGCATAAATGACACAGGGCTAAATAAGTTTGAGGAGTGACTTGCACAGTGAACATAGATTACATGGGGAAATATTTCATAGATTATTGCAGCACAACCTTGAAAGTGGCTGCTCATAGATGAAGTTTTATCATACCCTTGCCCCCTTAAGTATTTTTCTGCTATGAACCAATTGTTTTTTTATTAAGTCTATAATTGTTTATTTTCATTTTGAAATTATGGATGATTAGTTAACAAACAGGGGCACAGACTTCTACATAAAAGCTGGAAAAGAATACACTGAATTAAATAAAGTACAACAATCTTGGTACCTAAGGTTATAACAACATATGGATTATTTGGTGGCAGTCTGGCATTTTTCCAAATGTATATTCATAAAACATAATTTTGTACTTAAATATGCAAGACAGTCACTCCAGAAATGCAAAGATCAAATAGATATTACCTAGTAATTCTTCTGAGGCACTGAATAAACAAAGGGTTTCTTACTCTAGGAACTGTATTTAAAGTTTAGTTTTTTGGAGTTTAGGGGAGGAAAAGGGTAAAATTCTACTTTGGCTACTTTTGGTTATCTTAGAAAGGGGTTAGGCTAGGAAAATGAAACTTTCAGGGATGGGTCTACAGGCTAAGGTATGCCATGGGAAGGTATTTTGAAATAGCTTCCTCCACTCATTCCCTCTCCAGAAGAATCTAAAATTTGCCTAAATGGCAGGTCTATACCTATTGAAATTCAGACAAAACAACATTTTACTTTAATTTTGAGTTATCAGTTTCTTTTTCTCTGGCTTCAGTTCTGAAAACACTTTTCCTGTTCTTTTAGTAGAATTTTAAGCAATAATTAATTTAATTGCCCCGTGCAACTAAACCCATATAACCGAATCCTCTGGTAACTGAACCAGTGTGTACCTGATCCCCCGCGCAACCAAGCCCCCATGCAATTGAACTCCCGTGTAACTGATCACCTGTGCAACTGTACCAACTTGCAACTGAACCTTCGTGCAACTGAACCCCCACGCAACTTAACCCCCGTGTAACTGACCGTCAAGTAACTGGACACTCAAACAACTGAACTACCGTATTCAGTTTTTTAGTATTCTACAGATATTAGGCTATATCATTAGGTAAATTCAAGATACAGTTTTTTTCGTTTTCAACCTCGTTGGAATTGTTAGCTTTTTAAAGTCTTGATATAAATGCCTATCAAAGAAGATTCAGAAAAAACTTCTGTTTCATGGTTACAAAAACAAAGAAAATCGGTCTTCACAGACCATTAAATCCAGATCTATTTTTCCTTTTTTATGGCTATTAATACAGGTTCCCTTCGCTTTGTCACTGTCTAAGGGTTTAGGCGTTTACCCTCCCCATTCCAGAAAGGCTCCCAGTGGGAAATGCCTCTTGGGAAATGCCCCCGCGGATAGTTTTCAATCACAATTTAAAAACAAAAAAGCACTAGAAATCTCAATTTCTGATCTAATGAGCATCCTCAAAGTTTCTACGACCATGAAGCGGATATGGGGATGAGGAAGGAATGATGCCCCTCCTATAAGGAATGAATTGTGCTCATTTTGGGTTTAAAAACGCCTAGACCCGTAGATAGTGACAGGGTGAATGAACCCCCTTTCAGAGACATAGAAAAGGAGAAATAAATTTGACTTTAATGGCTTCTGGTGTTAGATTTTTTTTGTGACAACAGAACAGAGCTTTCTTATGAATCACCTTGATAGGCATTTATATTATGGTTAAAAAAATCTTACAAGGTTGAACTTGTTAAGATTCTAACTTGTATTTTACCCAAGGATATTGCCTCATATTTGTAGAATACTGAAGAACTGAGTAAGGTGGTTCAGTTACATGAGTGTTCAGTTGCACGGTTATTGGGTTTCAAGGGGGCTCAGTTACAAGAGGGTTCAGCTACATGGGGGTCCAGTTGCAAGGGGGTTCAGTTACACGGTGGTGATGATTCGCTGGGGTTCAATCACAAGGGTTCAGTTTCACGGAAATTTAGTTGCAATGCAATCGACGAAGCATATGCGTTATGACTGTAAAAATTAAAAAGGATGCTCATTCCATCCCATTGAGAATTATAAGAACTTCGTTTTCTGGATTTGGAAATCAACAACCGGTAGTAAACTTCTCTTTGCCCCTGGTTATCTGTTCGAAAACGGGAGACGTAGCTCCTGGTGTCAGGTGGTGGATAGTTTGAGTTTGTTGCTTCGCTCAGAATGGACAAAAAGGTTTCAGAGTTCAATCGCTAGAGAAAAAAACAACAAATTATTTACACGACCTATTCTTCAAAAATAAATTCTAGTAAAAATTGATCATGATTCTACTACTAAAATCTCGCCACGGAGCCAAGTCAGGTGAGGCCAACCCAGCTTCACGCGATTTTCTTCCACCGCAATCTATTCAAAGCTATACTGTTCACTACTTCCCTCAAAATTGTAATTGCCTCTATATTCTTTCTCATATCCACTTTTCTACTCATCGGAGGACATATTGTTTTTGCATGGCCTCTTAAACAAAATCCGGTAATCAAGGTAGCAAGAGTTTAGATGACTTACATTTTGACGGCTGAATAAGTACTAAATTTATGTAGGCTATTCTCTTTGGCACAAAAAAAGATACTCATAAACATGAATCCGGAAACTCAAAATTTAAATTTGAACTGAATTTAAATTACTCTGTATATGAGGGGGACAAACCCTTCCTCAACATTCACTCTTTACGCTAAAGCCATAAAGCTCTTTAAAAAAAACATATCTCATTCAAGGTTAACGACCCTTGTGTGTGAGCGGCATTTATTAAAGAATT
Source organism: Artemia sp. Qi Xiang Cuo (assembly GCF_049724085.1). NCBI lineage: Eukaryota > Metazoa > Arthropoda > Branchiopoda > Anostraca > Artemiidae > Artemia > Artemia sp. Qi Xiang Cuo. The sequence continues at coordinate 72,810,255 of NC_142805.1, read as the reverse complement.
ATGACAAAAGTCAAACCTTAGCGCAAAGAGTGAAAATTGAGGAAGGTGCAGTAGCCCTTATAAACAAAGTAATTTCTGTTCGTTTTAAGTTTTAATGTTTTTCCTTACTTTCAGTGAAAACAAAATTCAAGAACTTGCTAATATTTTAACTTATGTAGTGGTTATAATCTGACTCCCCCGCCTCCCAACTTAAAAAACAAAATTTAAATACCATTCTAAAAAAAAATTAACGGTTTAGTTACGCACAGTGTTCTTTTTTCAGTATTTTTTCAAAGACTTTCAGTGATAGTTCTAAACCAAGGCACTTTACGATTTTGTTCGTGTCTGTTAAAAAAAAAAGTTTTTTAACATAAAGTAAAGAGCAACATTAAAACTTAAAACAAAAAGAAATTATTCCATATATGAGGGGGGTTACTCCTCCTCAACACCTCGCTCTTAACGCTAAAGTTTGAATTCTGTCCCAATTCTTCAAGAATGACTCCTGAACATGTTGTCATGTATAAGCACCTATTGTGTTTGTTTCATGATACTATTTATTTTAATTTCGGTTCGCTTTTTTTAGTTTCTTTGATTCTTTGATAATGATATAACCAAATGTTAAAAAGAAACAGGTTTTCTTGCAACTGAAACTAAGGAGGAGGATTTAAAATGAACAGAAATTATACCATATAGGAGGGGACTACCCCTTCTCCAATCCCTTGCTCTTTTCGTAAAGGTCGTAAAATTCGCAAATATACTTCTTATTCAAATTCAAACGACCCTTGTTTTTTTAAGAGTCGTTATTAAAGAATTTGGAAAATATTCAAACTTTGACGTAAAGAGCCAGGGATTGAGGGGAGTATAACCCCTCCATATATGGAATGATTTATATTGGTTTTAAGTTTTCACTTTGATCATTACTATGAGTTGAAAAACCCTATTTTATTTCTGAATACTTGTGGGAAATCCCCCCACCCCCAAAAAAAAATCAAATTCATTAGAAGACCAATGACGCATTAGACTTTAGAATTTTATTGTTAGGAGAGGGGACAGAAGCCAAAATCTTGTTTGTCGTGATTCTTGTTCATTTTAAGCTTTATTCGCCTCTTCAATTCAAGTTTCGCTTGTTGTAAGATTTATTTATTCATTAATGTTAGTACCTGTTATATATTTGATTACTATGTTGTTTATTTAGTTTCTGTTTGTTTTAGGTTCTATCTATGATTTAACATTAATTAATAGTCGTTTTGAGTTTGAATTATTATAGGAATTAACTTCTGCTGATCTCAATTGTAATATGAGCTTTAGTTTTCTTCCGAATAACTCTTTTTTTCAGAGAGTGTTTTTGATTAATCAATAATTATAGGTTTGGAAATTAATCTTCAGAAGACTCAGTCACTAAAGCTCGGAAAAAGTGAAGATGAAAATGTGACATTCTCTAATGAAATGATTGATCAGGTGAACAGCTTAACTTACCTTGGTAGTATTATTAGTAAAGACGGTGGGAGCAAGGATGATGTTAAAGTAGAGTAGCCAAGGCTCAGGGAGTTTTTCACAGTTGAAAAAAATTTTGAAGAATAGGAAGATAGGTCTGCAAACCAAGATTAGAATATTGGAAGCTATTATGATGACAGTGTTCAAATATGGTTGTGAAGCATGGGCGCCCCAAAAAGTGGATGAAGATTTGCTAGATGTTTTCAAGAGTCATTGCCTACGGATTGTTCTAGGTACCCTGGCTGACTGACTGAATTTCATAAAATAAAGTAAAGGGTTCAGTTAGTCAATAAATGAAAATAATTATTGAATTATTAATTAATTGATAAAAATGTTTAATTGATAAATATAATGGAATTACAGTATATAAAAAATTAATTTATAATAATTGATAATTTTAATAATAATGATTACTTATGCATTATGTTAACGTATTATGCTCATGTGTAATAATAATTGTTTAATATAAACATGAATAATGATTGTTACAGTAATTGTTGTAATTGATAATAATTGCTTCGGGTGCCCGGCTGACTAACCGTAAATCAAACAGTTGACTGTTAGAAAAGTACGATTCAATCCTGCTTTCGAGCACCATAATAAGAGAAAGCTTGAGAAGACTTGGGTACGTTCTACGGATCAAGGACGAAGTAGTGCCAATAGTTGTTCTTTTCTGCCAACTGTCTTGGCCTAAACAAAAAGTGGGTCGTCCGCGGGGGGGGGGGGGTGAGAGGATTTCATAAAGTAAGATTTAAAAGAAATGAGAACTTCCAGAGAGGGTGGAAAGAAGGTGGTTTTGAATAGACTGAGATGGAGGAAGAGAGTGCGTAGTTATGTGGGCCTTAGGTGGCTTGATGCTACGGTGAGTTAATAGTAGTAGTTGCAGTTATAGCGGTGAATTCAACCTACAATTCACGCCTTATTGTCTTCATTCACAGTTTTAAACCTAACCAGCGATCATTTTATTTTTTTTGTCACTTCATCTCTATCTGTTTTTCGTTTTTTTTTTCTTCCACTTAAACAGGCGCCTAAAGCATGTATTCCTTTCAGCTTTTCCATTTAAAGCAAGAAAGATCAAGAAGATTGGACGACTTTTCCTGAAAAATTAACAATGAGTGCGTGCTATTAGCAAAGACAAAAGAGCATTGGTGAACCAGAAATTTAAAGATTAAAAAAAAAATAAAAGAAAGAGCTGAAAAGTATATCCATCATCTAGAAGGGTCTGTGTGAATGTGAACACATTCATGTTGATAAAAATTAACTAGAGATTGGATTTATTTTGGACTATTTGAAAATTTTAAGATCGACTTTTTTCACGAAGGAAATACACACCACATGCCCCACGTGCCTTTTGTCAGTAAAGACTTCAGTTTCTGCATTCCATTTGTCCATCGAAATATTCTTAACTGATAATTTATTCCTAACAAAATTACATGCATCTCACAAACATTCAATGAAAAGGGTAACGGTTTTGCCTTTAGTATTACCTTTTAACTCGTGAATTTATGACAGAACGGGGCTAGACTAAGGGCTAAGAGAGAGCATTTGCTGTAAAGGAGATAGAATTATTAGGGTGATTGATTCTTTTGTAATTTAAAGGTTATCTAAACCTGTAAGCACAAGCCCCTACCGCCTTTTGTTCACATTTCAACAATTTACCTTCATTATTACCTTTTATGCTTCGATTTTTAAAGAGACGAGATTACTGTCCCTGAGAATTGAACATAACACAATTGCACATGTACTTAACTCAAAATTTCAATGAATTATCCCTGGGTCAATTTTTGAAAAAATAATTAAATCAGAAAGTCTTCCAAGAAAGAATCTGAGAACTTGAAATGAGAAGAAATAATTATAAAGAGTCTGAAACAATTATATTCCAAGAATTATTAGTACTACAATACACATTAGCACTACGCCATAGAATTCACCGTAATACAATCAAATTTACTCAAAATTTGAATAAACTATTTCTGGGTCAATTTAGATTCATTAAATCAGAGAGACTCCCCGGGAGAGTCTGATAACTTCAAATGAGAAATAAGTGTCCCAGACCATTATTTTTCAACATTTTAATAATGGTTGTTTTTTGCTTCTCCAAAACCAATCTGAAGCTATCCTAAACAGTGAAGAATAATGTATTCTAGACATTAAATTCAATTTTTCTACATTTATAACAAGGATGCAGGCTTAAGAGAGGTTAAAAGAAGAGACTCAGAGGTTCTATTCCATTTGAGATACACGGAATAAAAGTTTAATATCCAGAAATTAGATACAAAGTTATTATAAGTCAGACAGGGAATTGCCGTTACAGATCATGTCTCAAGGCTTTTTAAGACCAAATTAGAGAATATAGATGGCAGTAAAATGTAAAGTAATTTATCCAATGCAATTACAAACTTATGTGGAAGCAAATCTAGTATATTGCTGCAAAAAAAAAGAACAGAAAGATTTGCTACAAAAAGAGTAATTAATTATTTTTTATAATTAAATTATAATCACAGGATGTTAATTGCACAGTTTTTTAAGTATTCACCGCTAGTCTTGGGCAGATTAGAATTCAAACAATAGATCCCTGGCTAAAACAAAGACCAAGTTAAAAGACATAAAAAAGAATTCAAAATCATGATTTTACTTTACTTGAAAAATATGGCCCAACCGAAGGAGAAAAAATAAGAACTCAAAATCAACAAATCTTCGAGCAAGTAACGTTTCCCTCAATACTACTGGCGTTCTTCCTACAAAAAAACGATATAAATGATTATAATAGAATTATTCTACATTCCATTATCAATGGGAACATCCCATTGCTCATCAAGTCTCTTAGCTGAAACAACGAGGGTTAGCCATCGACTTGGCACATGTTTCAGGAAACGATGTGGAGGAAGCTTGAGATTCTTCTGGATGGTAGCAAAGTCTTCTAAACGGGCAGGCCAACCACTAAAGAAGTAGTAAATTTGAATCGCAAAATCGGACACTTTGGATCCGTGATGGTCCAAACCTTTCAAAAAAGCGTTGTGGACTATGTGTATGTTGCATGTCCCGATGTCAGCTAGGCCTCGGTCGCTGTGCACAGTTCTAACTTCAGAATCAAATAACCTCCAAACTTTCTTATTGACATTAGGTGCGTCACTTCCCAGCATCAAGACTTGACGGTTTTGCACTTTTGCGTGTCCCATGAAAAACAGTAGGGGGCGTACAGAAACTCTTTCTTCGGTCTCCAACCAGCATCTAATCATGATATGCAACTCCTTTGCACCTTCGGCATTTGTAGTCTCATCGTAAAGCAACGCCAAGTAAGAAGATCCAATGTCACTTAGAAGATCCTTGCGAAAATGGGGCAACAGCGCCTCTGCTATGAGCTATGATACCTTGGTCTCTCCAAGGCTGAGTTCCGCCAACACTTCACCAGGAAACATAGCTTTAAAAACTTTCGCAATGCCATTGCAGGAAGCAGCGCTCATATCACGGATGACATTATTCATGGCCCAAATGAGCTCTGCCTTTAGGACCTGGTCCTTTCTAGAAATCTAATTTATTTCGGGGTTTGACGAGCTAGATGTCTGCAAGACAAGCTGGAGCGGGTCCAGTTTCGGTCTAAGATTCGAAACATGGTTTTAGCCCTCTGAGTGTTGGATCATAGAGTTCCATCTGCTAATGTACATAAAGCTCTTGTTACACACTTTGCAGAAAATTTCTTCGTCACTATTAACACTGCCTACACACCAATCACCGACTAAGCGCTTAGTATTGTCCTCTTTATTTAACCATGCGCTATTAAACTTGCAACTGCCCATTTTTAGCTTTTAAGCAGCAACCAAGCAACCATTGGCACAAAGCAAAGAAAGCACTAATATAACAGCAAACCTTTCCTAAAAAAAAGAGAAAAAGCCTTACTGTGAATCCATGTAAAAAAACAGAAAAGAATAATTAATCAACTTATGATCTTCAGCCAAGAAGTTATGTTACAGCTCATAAGCTTAAATCAATGATTTAGGAATATTACCATTAGAAAACTCTATGAAGGTAGCAAAGACTCAATCCAGAAAAAGGAAAAGACTAAAAGATAGCTTAGTACAAGAAGATAGGGGCAATATAGGAACCAAGTTAGATGTAACAATGTCTTTTTGAACAAAAGAAAATGTATGTTCACAAAAGATGCTGAGTGTTACAGTTTGAAACGTTTTAAATAAAACTCTTGCACATACATTTGCTTCGCTTGCCCTTTATAAGGAAAAAGACAGCAACCGCAAGTGCTTTCCATCTGATGACAAGAAAAATATGAACTTTTTCATAATTATGAACCCAGTGGGAGGCCTGCTTTTATGAAAAGCGGTATTTAATCTTACCCTTAAAGTTGACCCAACGCAATGTAGAATTTGGTTTTGCTGTGTAATTGTATTATCAGTCTTTTAAATCTATTGGGATTTTTGTCCCAAACAGCAGGATAGTAAATATTATATCCCAATTTCCCAGTAATAAATGCATCATTTTCTGCTCTAATACATTCCAAATATGGTAAAATATCAGATCTTCATTATATATACTTATAGTATATATATAGTATATTAGTATATTAAAAACTATATATGTTAAATTCCATATTTGAATTTTATCTCTTCCAACTGAAAAATCAAGCAAAGGTGGTTGGAGAGGAGAATAATTTAACAAATCATCATAATTTTTTTAAACTAATGAGAAAATATACAAAAAAATCACAAAAGAGATTTTGTTTTGTTATTCTGTATATTTTATACATGTTCAGATTGACTATTAGCTTTCAATTTTATTACATATTGCAAAATTGTATTTACTTACTTACTTACTTAGGTCCTCCTACGCCTGGGGGCGCATAAGGCAGCAACAGTGATTCGCCACAACGACCTGTCCTGAGCCTTTAACCATAGCTCCTCCAACGAGGACTTCGCCAGCTTCGCCTCATTCATTAGCGACCTGCCAAGGGTCATTTTCGGTCTCCCTGATTTGCGGAGACCGGGGGGTGTCCAACACCATGCATCGTGCGGCAGCCTTCCTTCCCCCATTCGCACCATATGCCCCCAATAAATCCATCGCCGCTTTCTAATAAGATCAAGGAAGGGGGTATGATTTGTCATACGATAGATTTCATCATTTTGTATTCTTTCTGTCCAATGTATATTTAGGATAGACCTTAGGCAATTATTGTCGAATGCCTGGAGTCGTCGTTCTAGTTGAGCAGTGATGCTCCAAGTTTCGCAGCCGTACATAAGGACAGAGACCACATTGCTATTATAAATTCTAAGCTTTAACTTCTGGGAATATTTATTATTTCTCCAAACATTTCTAAGGTAGCTGAAAGCAGACCCAGCCAATGTTATTCGGCACAGTATTTCTCTTTCGGAATTGGCATCTTGCGTAAGAATGCTGCCGAGATACTTGAACTCTCTCACTTCCTCAATTTCCTCGTTGTTAACCAAAAGTCCTTCGGCTAAGTCAGGTATGACTGCATTCGACATTGACTTGGTCTTGTTAGCATTTATGGAGAGTCCGACAGCATTTGCCATACGACCGAGTTCATTAATGTTGCGTTGCATTTCATCTGGGTCGTGGGTAATAAGCGCAACATCGTCAGCAAAATCACCATCATTGAGTTCTCTCAGTGTATTTAATTGTAGACCACCACTAAAACTGCATCCACGTATAAAAAAATCAATCACTATGGCAAACAGTATTGGTTATAGAATGCAGCCCTGCCTTACACCTGACTTAAAAGAAAACCACTCCGTTAGGCCACCCTTTGTCTGTACTGCGCACATGATATCATGATATAGCGCTTTAATTACATTTACAATTTTGGTCGGAATTCCATAATGCACTAAAATCTTCCATATGGTTCTGCGATGTATCGAGTCGAAGGCTTTGAGAATATCTATAAATACTATAAGTAGCTGAACTTGCCATTCATTGGATTCATCCAGCAGGACTCTCAGGCTAAATATAAGGTCACAACATGATCTACTCTAGCGGAATCCGTGCTGCTCATCTCTCCGAACTTTCTCCACTTTACTTTGAATCCTGTTCAGAATTATTTGGCACAGAACTTTGCTGCCAACAGACTGTAAAGCAATACCTCTCCAATTATCACACTTAGTCTTTTGTCCCTTTTTGAAGAGTTTTACAATTACTGCCTTCGACCATTCACTAGGGACTTTTTCTTCGTCCCAAACACGGGAAAGAAGTTCAAATATGGGTTCGGCTAGGGCGCTTCTACCGTACTTCAGTAATTCTGGTGATATGCCATCATTGCCTGCAGCCTTTCCGTTTTTCAAAGTCTTTAGGGCCTCCTTGACTTCAGTAAGTATGAGAGGTCCGGAACATATTCCGAGATCGAACAGTGGTTCTTCAGGGATATTTAAAGTAGTTGTTGGAGGCATCTGATTTAGTACCTCGCTAAAATGCTATTTCCTGCGTCGGACTATGTCATCAGTCTGGGTTAATAAAATGCCATCTTTGCTTTTAACTTGGGTTGACGACGCCTTTGAAATACCCGCCAACTGCTTCGTTATGGCATACACAGTACGGATATCTCCCCGTCTAGCGGCTGCTTCAGCCTGTTCGGCCATAGTTTCGAGGTACATCCTCTTATCTTTTCTGGTTGCTGCTTTGACTTGCTTATGGAGACGCTTGTACTGCGCTTTCAGGTTATCTATATATTCTCTAGAACAAGTCGTGCTATGGTCATACTTATCTACGAGGATTTTGAGTTGTGACCTTTGATCAATAATATCCCAACTACTTTCAGATATCCACTGCTCTTTCTTCTTCCTGTTGTAGCCCACAACTTCTTGTGCAACCTTTTTCACGGTTTCTGCAATTTTTTCCCACTGACTATCAAGCGACACTTCGTCCCTTAGATGGGAAAACTTGTTTGACAAAGTTGTAGTATACTTTTGCAATACGTTCGGGTCCTGCAATTTCCTCAAATTGAAGGTTTTCACTGACCGCTGGGGCTTTGTCACAGTTTTTCGTTTCAGCTTGAACTTGGCAACAGAAAGTTGGTGATCGGAATAACAGTCGGCACCTCGGAAAGTTCTAACATCCTCTAAACATCGTCGCCTGCGCCTCTCAATTAGGATATGGTCTATTTCATTTCGTGTTACACCATCAGGCGAGTTCCAAGTATACTTGTGAATCTGTTTATGCGGAAACCATGTTGCGCCGACGATAAGTTCATGAGTAGTGCAAAAATCGATTAGTCGCACACCATTGTCATTAATTTTCCCCAGTCCATGTTTACCGAGGATAGTTGAGGCATAAGAAGCATCACCTCCAACTTTAGCATTAAAGTCCCCACACACAGTCACAATATCATGCCGATGCGTTTTTGCAACAACATTCGATAACACACGATAAAAGTCATCTTTTGTTCGATCACAGGCATCATTCGTTGGGGCGTACACTACAATAACTGTCAATTTGGCCTGTGAAGTGGCGAAACGGGCACGAAGAATCCGCTCACCAATTGGTTCCCAGTCCACTAGGCATTTTTTTTTTGGCATTTTAATAAATTGTATTTATTAAAGCAAAATTGTATCTAATTACATAATTACTGCTTATGACAATATTGTACAACTATTTTTCACAGCTGAATATTCTACATTTTCTGTAATTTTATCAATGGCCTCCATACCTCCTTAGTTTATATTTTAAGACTTTCTCAACTTTCCTTATATTCTTGTTATTTTCATAGGATCTATCACAACCATTATTTTGTGTTTAACCCCTCTTTTTTGCTATCTGCGTTTCAAACTATCCTTCCTAAGAAACCGTCTGCTATTTCACCAACATTTTTCTTAAAATTTTTCGACCTATCTTCTACACTGTAGAATTTCAGACAATCAAATTTAATATTTAATTCTTCCAAAAAATCTTCTCTTAAATTCTCATCCTGGAGTCTAATAAAATGTCATAACTTCCTGAAAGCTAATCTATCTTCCTAAATTTCAGCTTTAGACATTAACCCTAGGTACAAATAGATCTTAGCTTTTCACATCAAAAAAAGTACTTCTATACACATCAAAAGCCTTCAACAGTCTTTACAGAAGATCTTACGGGGTTTGAACCCACCCCCAGTAAGTTTTTTTTTATTCATAAAACCATAAAGATTTTCCATTTCAGCCAACCGTCTAGGAACGGAAAATACATTGTCCTTGGTTTGGGTGGGAAAATGTAAAGAAAGATTATGGGGAGTTAGAACTTCCAGGGAGGGTGGAAAGAGGGGGGTTTTAAATTGATTGGGATGGAGTGGAAGCGTGAGTAGCTGTATTAGCCTGGGGCAGCTTGATGTTGCAAAGAGTTGTTAGTAGTAATATTTGTAACACAATCCATATCAAGAAATTTTTGATACATGTTTAAGTTTTTTGTACTCCTCCCCCCCCCTTCACCCCCGACAAAAATCTTGATTACGACCCTGAAACCACCTATTGAGAGATAAAAAACTGTGAGGCAACGGTCTGATATATTATTTTGTGTGGTTACTTTTCGTCGGAAATTACAAAATTATTCCCTTTAACTTTGGGACTGGCAAGTATTTCAAGCTAAAAGCTTTTAAAAATATAAATCTTCTACATAATAGTTCAAGTTTCACAACGTTGGTTCTTCGTGCTTATTGATTCTAGAGGAAAAAATTAATTTCAAATAACCTTATTTGATCTCAGAACGACTCTGTTATCATGAAACAGATTACTTACTGTTTTTCACAAAATTGCCTTTTCGACATTCTTACAAATCAGCTAAGCAGAAACTTCTACCTCTTATATGACGATTTCTATAACTCTGATATTAGTCCTGGGATCCGCTAACAACGCTTGGATTGCAAGGACCCCCTTTCATGTACAGTGACCCTCATATGGCGGTCACTGTAAATGTGACCAAAATAGCCAGTATAGTTTGTGATTGTAATTGTCACAGTCTAATTAAAGGATTTAACCCTTTTTGAACTTTTATTTATCATTTCTGATTGGCAGTCATTAACCGTTTCTGATTTCCTTTCTGACGCCAAATTTACCAAGGCTAGGATACCGTCTATCCCAATTCCAAATTATCCTAATAAAAAATTATATTTCTACAGGGGATGCTGTGTATCTGTTCACGCTGCAGTAAGAAAACTTTATTTGAATCACTACTATCTCCATCAGTTGTTTCTACAGAAGCATATTCTACTATAACTAATACCTTGGGATTTTAGTATTGAAAAAAGAAACTAGCATTCTAATATTAACAGTCTCTCGATCTGAGTAAGACTTAGCAGCTTCCTTATTCATCTTGAGTCCTAGTCCCTGCATATTCATTCATCATCCCTACCAGGGTAAAACAAATCACTTAATTTTGTTATCCTTCCTATCCCTCAAATGTAAGTTTCTGAAATGTCTTAAAAGTCCAGTTCAAAACGTATGAATTTGTCAACCAAAATTTAAAAATGATATTGGGTTTTTAACATTCCAACAGGTAATTTTCATATTGTTTAAATCAATAGAACTTTTATTTGGTCTGGAAAAGAAATCGGTCCTAATTAACGCAGGTCAGGGACTAATACTTATCAAAACAATAAGAAGCACTTAAGACGGCCTACTACCGAAAATCAAGCAGTCCCTGGGACCTCCAGTTGATTGAAAGCCTTGTGCGATACTGGGCTGATCATGATCGCACAGTTTTCCCCACTGGGCGACGCTCTCTTATCAATAACAGTCAAAATCATGCACAAGTAATATTGAGCCTATTACCTTTCACCGATTATATACAAATTTATACACAAAATTCCTAATAATATTATACTACTTTTGGTAGAGGCAGCCCAAACAAGGAATATACCTATTTCATTACCATGGATCTTGTATATTTCTCATTTGTCTCGTTTTTTCAGGTGAGTAAAGACAATCAAAAGAGAATTTGAGCTTTTGACACGAACGAATTTCTTTGAGGACATTAAAAACAATCTTGAAAATTATAAGAAAAGTGTTCGAAGTAAGGTAAAGAGCACTAGAGAATTCAAAATTTACAGAAATTAAGACGCATAGCGAATCAAACTTCGAACATAAAGTAACTAGCCTACTGTAGATGAATAAATAAAAGAAAACTAAAAAAAATAAATGTAAGTCTAACATAAGAATAGCAGATATTACTATGGGAAAATAAGTGAAATTTGTAGCATACATAAATGAAAAAAAAGTGCATCTTTATATGAGAAGAAATTATCCCAAGCAAAAGTTGGGCTACCAATTTCTTGAACTTTGTAAGAGGCTCTTTGACTGAGTTTCTGACTAAAGAGGCTCATACATACAACAACTTGTAAATTATAGTTTCCACACCCGATTACAGGACAAGTTATGTTTCCAGTTCTTAAAAATACACAATAAGTTTTGATTTTAAATTTAATAAGCCCCTGTAAGGCCCACCTTCATAATCGAAAGAAAAGTATATGAAATTATTTCAACATATCCCCTCCTCTTCCCCAAGTCCACTTCCAATGAAGTATATACTCGTTTTGTTCATTTCAAATATAATTGTCTGAAGAACTTCAATGTAATCCAGTTTTGCAATCATCGCTTTAAATGAACTATAAAAATTCAAATTATATTTTCATTCCGATATCATAATAACAAGTGTGCAAGAGCCGAACGCTCAAACCCATTTAAGCATTTTCTTTTATGCGATGTTATCGATACCAAAAAAAGAGAATTTTCTACACTTTTACCTGGATCTTGGCTATGAAACGTCCAAAATTGGCATCAAATTTTCTTTAAATGCGACTACAAAAGTGACTTCCTTTTGAACTTGTCTCTATTGTCCGTCCCATGCCTACAAAATCTTAAATATTTATTTTAAAAATGTAACACAGATCAGTACTTATTAGATTTAATGCGGATAACTGCTAGCCTTTCTTTAATTCTATATTATTTTGTTGGTTTTTTTTTCAAAATAGTATTTTACTACTAAAACTAACCGAAAAATACTTAATATTCCTGAATTGTCAAAAGTGGTAATTTTTTCCCGTAAAAAATTTTTGTATGCATTTTCAAAATTCAGGCCACTATGGGCCAGATTTGTTCTTTAATAGATAACACCTATTGTTTCACCAAAATAAACCTATTCTACCAGAAACAAGACTTCAGCCAGAAAAGATAATAATTTTTGGCATTTTAGTTTCTATTGGCCGACTTTCCAGTGTAAAGTCAGATTGAATTAGAATTTTTCTACTTTTTTTATTAATGTTAGTAAACATCTCGGAAATATAACCCTCGTCTACATTTCTCCTATGAACTTGACAATGGAAAAAGATTAGAGGCAGCTTATATATTGCATACTAAAAATACCTCAGAATAACCACTCTGGTTGTACAGTCCAGATCTGGACTGTTAACCTAAGATAGGTGATTGAAGCTTGTGAGAATAAAATCAGAGCTTAAACAGTCAGGAATAATCACCTGCAGTGTCTTCATCTTCTGGCAAGACATGAGTATGTTCCGACGGTTAATATCAAGTTAATCTGACGACTTAGCTTTTCAATATTTTTTTCATTTTTATTGATGGTTTTGACAAAATGACGGTGCATCCTTTTACCAGTTTTATATGTTGAAGTGTTTATATGCCTTTTCTATGCTATACTGTTTTTGTTTTTACTCCAACATACAAATTCGGTTTAGCCAGACTTTTTTAATTATTATTAATAATAAATTTTATCTTACCGTTTGCATTTGACGGCGTTTGAATATTTAAAATCTTCTTTATTGTCAATAAAAAAAATTGAAGATATGAAGAGAAGGCAGAGTTACATTATTTTGTTCCAACTATCCATTACCTATGAATATACAAACAAGTTATAGATTTTTTAATTTTACTAATGCAACAACTTAACTGATATCCCTTTAAATTCCCCTTTTTAATATTCTCCTTCAAATTTCTGTCAACAAAACAAAATTTCTTTCACCAAATATATTATTTTCCTGACTGAGTGACAAAGGGCGAATTCGCATAAACTATTACACTAGTAATTTTAAATTTTATTTTTATGGATGACTAGTCATTTCAATTCGTCAAAGACAGGGGTCTTAAAACCATATGGAGCCAATTAATTCCAGGAAAAAAAGCCAAAGATCGTTTCAAATTTCCTCATTAGTTTTTCCTGGTCCACAATCTCTCTGTGTAAGCCCTTGTATTCCTATACTGCCAATCACAGCTGTAATTGCATAGAAAACGGTAATAATTATTTTTTCAAAAGGCCATGAGGCGCTAACAATTATAGCACACGTTTTTTGTGAAATTTAGAAAAAGAAGTCCTGATAATTTCAGTCAACATACAATCAAAATCTCGTATTTACCAGCACTTAATCCTCGTCTAATAATATTCCGTTTTCCTATTCTTAGAATTAGCTATATTACATTGTTCGAGTAATTTTCGTAGTTTTTCTATAAGATTCACATTTGATATTCCTTAAAAATACGCGCCAAACCTAGCTGCTACAAATGTTTCTGGAAAAAAAAATCAATTCCTAGATATAAATTGATTCAAAGAGCATCAAGTACACCTGTAAGACCAACACTGGTTGCCTCCCCCGAGTCTCTAGTATAAATCAAAAAGAAAAAAACTCTTTAGATGGAAAGTAGCACACAAACCTACTAGCTTCTGCACATAATATGGTAAAATTAAAATAGATAAAATTACCAGCAAAAAACATTTAATATATGTTCGGCTTTAATCAATTTTTCAAAAAATCTCACCCCTCTTTTCACATCTTAAACACCCAATACCCCAAACCACTATACAAGAAATAATGCAAATTTGTTGTCTCAATCTATATCTATTACCTCTTTATCTCACTTCACTATAAGCAATCGGTATTACATTGGGTGTCATTGAGCATCTTCTTTCCTCCTAAATAACATCCAAGTGCTATTTTGACTTATTTCTATAGATGTAGTTCTTCCTTTTTTGAAGTTGTACTTCTTTCACAATGCGATGAGAGTTTTCACAACTAAAAAGCATATAATTTATGTTAATTAAACTGTATTAACTTACTAGTTCATTAAAATACAATGGACACTTGCAGTGAAACGAGGGCTCCACTGAAGTGTAGTTTTAGTAAACGTAAGCTCGCTAAACTCGCTAAAACATACAATTTATTTTCTTCACGTTGAGGTTCACATTTTAAAACCAAGCAGTTCAAGATTCATTCGAGATATTTTTGGTAGTTTTCCCTCGCTTTGCGTGAACAGTTTTGTTTTACAAAGTATTCTGCTCCCAACTCTTAAGACGCAGTTAATTATGTGAAGGGCGATGTATTTATTAAAAACACGATTTGTTTGTTTCGTTTTCAAAGCATCCGCCATCTATACTAATAATTCAACCAAGGTAAGTGAAGCTAATCATTTGATCACTCTTTTTATCTCTTATCTTCTTATCTTCAAAACTTCTAAATCAACTCTTCGCCTTTATGGTTTCCCAGTCTTATTGAGATTAATATTCTTGTATAAAGCCTATTAGGGCACTCTCAACTCTGAAAACTGTCTAAGAATCAGCCATTTTGCTAACATTTTCAAGAGTGTAATAAAATCATCAGCAAAATCTAAGTCTGAGACAGTTTCTCTTTCCTATTTCATCCCATACTCTCTCTCATAGCATTTGCCATGTTTTTTTAGGACAAAGCACATCAAAATTACCCATAAAAATCAGGATGGAACACAACCCTGCTTAACTCCTAATTCAACACGAAGCCACCAACTGGCTACTTGTCCCCAACAATAGGACCTTGTTTGATAGTTGTACCCCATACACGGATAGGACCTGCGCCTTAGCGAATCTCTTATTTAGTCAGAGCTTATTATTTATAAAACTCAGGGCTTCTAAGTTTTACACTCAGATCAGACATTAGAGGTTTTTTGACTCAGGAAATTCTCAATAATTAATCTAAGAATAATAATTTGATCGACAAATCCTCACCACAACGAAAAACCATATTGGTTTTCTGTTATGTTCGACATCTCTAAGCCTCAAATCAACCATTATAATGAGTAATTTGCTTCCTACAGAAACCAAGCTTATGCCTCTATGGTTACAATACTCTCTCTGATCACTCATTATTCGAACACAATTATTCATAAGTCAATAATATGAACTGCCAAAACTTTACCAGAAAAAAAATACCAGATAGGGCTCATGAAGTAATACATAGGTTGGAGATTCCCCTCCCGAATTCTTCAAGATTAGGTTAACTGAAGTTTTACTAAAATTGCTAGTTACTTCCACTTTTTCATGAGTCCTGTTTGTAATCTTAAAACTTCACAATTCCTATATTTAAAAATCAACTCAATTACCACACTAATAGTGGCAGGGGCCTGATCATTTTAATTCTTTTTTTTCACCTCTAATTCTTCCTACTAAAATAAATATTCGTTCAGTTCGAAAGTGTAACAAATTTTTATATTCATTTCTATAGCATTTAAAGACACCCTAGACGGTCAATCATTTTGATCAAAAGCTTCTGTCAATCGATTGATTCAAGCATTGTGAACCGTCTAGAAACGTGTTTGACGGTTGTGGCAAGCATTGACGGTGATTGATAGAAAGTTTGAATGACTCAATCGGTTGACGAGGGGGATTGACCGTCTAGACTAGTTTTGTTCAAATATTGCATCAGTCACGCGCCAACTACTACTACTACTACTAACAACTCACCGCAGCACCAAGCCGCCTGAGGCCAACACAGCTACGCACGCTCCTCCTCCACCCCAATCTATTCAGAGCCTCCCTTTTTACACCCGCCCACGAAGTTCCCATTTCCTTTAAATCTTTCTGTATGACGTCCTCAAACCCCAGACGGGGACGACCTGCTTTCCGTTTATCCCTAGATGGTTGGCCGAAAAGAACAATCTTCGGCAATCTGTCATCCTTTATCCGCACAACATGCCCTAACCACCTCAACCTTTCTTTAATTATAGACTTAGAAAGCGGTATTGAACCACATTTTTCGTATACCCTATTGTTTAAAATACGGTCAGTCAGCCGGGTACCCAGAACAATCCTTAAGCAATTTCTCTGGAAAACATCAAGCAAATCTTCATCCGCTTTTCGGAGTGCCCATGCTTCAAAGCCATATTTGACCACTGTCATCACTGTAGCTTCTAAGATTCTAATCTTGGTTTGCAGACTTATCTTCCTATTCTTCCAGACTTTTTTTAACTGTGAAAAAACACCCTGAGCCTTGGCTATTCTATTCTTAACATCTTCACTGCTCCCACCATCTTTACTAATAATACTACCAAGGTAATTGAAGCTGACCACCTGATCAATCTTTTCATTACCCAATGTCACCTTTTCATCTTCACTTATTCCTAGCCTTAGTGACTTAGTCTTCCTAACATTAATTTTCAAACCAATACTAGCACCCTGAACTCGCAAAACCTCTAAAACTTCATTCATTTTGCTCACACTTTCATCTAGGATGCTTAAATCATCAGCATAATCCAAGTCCAGAAGACTTTTCCCTCCCCATTTGATTCCGGGGTCTCCCATTGCCTTTCCTGTGCTTCTTCAAACAAAGTCCATCAAAATAATCCATATAAAGGGGGATTGAACACAACCCTGCTTAACTCCTGATTTAATACAAAACCAGCTGCTAACCTCATTTCCTACCTTAACCGCAGCAGTGTTATTCTCGTACATAGCACTAATCACTTTTCTCTGACCAATGAAAAATCTAAAAAAAACTCCTCTGGTCTTGATTTCACCTCCTAACTTAAACAGCGAGGTATTCAATAGTCATTCTTTTCCATACTATTAAAAAAATGTACCATTAATGCATCTCTGACCAATGAAACATCTAAAAAATTCCTCAGGTCTTGATTTCACCTCTCAACTTAAACAGCGAGGCATTCAAAAGTCGATCTTTTCCATGCTATTAAAAAAGTGTACCATTGTTGCATCTCCGACCAATGAAAAATCTCAAAAATTCCTCTGGTATTGATTTTACCTCTTAACTTAAACAGCGAGGCATTCAATAGTCTCTCTTTTCCATGCTATTAAAAAAATTTATCATTTTTACATTTTTGACGAACTAGAAATCTAAAAAATTTGCTTGATCTTGTTTTAAACTTTGAACTTAAATAACGATAAAATCAATAGTTGTAATTATCCATACTATTAAAAAAGTTTATCATTTTTTCATCTTTGATCGATGAGAAATCTCAAAAACGTCTTGGGTCCTGATTTAACCTCTTAACTTAAAAAGCGAGGCATTCAAAAGTCGTTCTTTTCCATGCTATTAAAAAAGCGTACCATTGTTGCATCTCTGACCAATGAAAAATCTCAAAAACTCCTCTGGTCCTGATTTCATCTCTTAACTTAAACAGTGATGTATTCAATAGTCGTTCTTTTACATGCTATTAAAAAAAAATGTACCATTGTTGCATCTCTGACCAACCAAGAATCTAAGAGATTAGTCTGGTCTTGGTTTCACCTCTTAACATAAACAGCGATACAATCAATAGTCGTTCTTTTCAATGCTATTAAAAAAAATGTACCATTATTGCATCTCTGACCAATGAAAAATCACAAAAATTCCTCTGGTCTTGATTTCACCTCTTAACTTAAACAGCCAGGCATTCAAAAGTCGTTCTTTTCCATTCTATTAAAAAAAATGCACTATTGTTGCATCTCTGACCAAAGAAAAATCTAATAAATTCCTCTGGTCTTGATTTCACCTCTTAAATGAAAAAGCGAGGCATTCAAAACTTGTTTTTTTTCCATGCTATTAAAAAAGTATACAATTGATGCATCTCTGACCAATGAAAAATCGCATAAATTCCGCTGGTCCTGATTTCACCTCTTAACTTAAACAGCGAGGGATTCAAAAGTCGTTCTTTTCCATGCTATTAAAAAAGTGTACCATTGTTGCATCTCTGTCAAATGAAAAATCTCAAAAACTCCTCTGGTCCTGATTTCACCTCTTAACTTAAACAGCGAGGGATTTTCCATGCTATTAAAAAAAAATGTACCATTGTTGCATCTCTGACCCTTGAAACATCTAAAAAATTCCTCTGGTCTTGATTTCACCTCTTAACTCAAACAGCGTGGCATTCAAAAGTCGTTCTTTTCAATGTTATTAAAAAAATGTACCATTGTTGCATCTCCGACCAATGAAAAATCTCAAAAATTCCTCTGGTCTTGATTTCACCTGTTAATTTAAACAGTGAGGCATTCAAAAGTCGTTCTTTTCCATGCTATTAAAAAAATGTATCATTGTTGAATTTTTGACCAATGAAAAATCTTAAAAATTCCTCTGGTCTTGGTTTCACCTCTTAACTTAAACAGCGAGGCATTAAAAACTCGTTATTTTCCATGATATTAAAAAATTTTACATTTGTTGAATCTCTGACCAATGAAAAATCTAAAAAAAAACTCCTCTGGTCTTGATTTCACCTCTTAACTTAAACATTAAGGTATTCAATAGTCGTTTTTTTCCATGCTATTAAAAAATTGTACCATTGTTGCATATCTGACCAACAAAAAATCTAAGAAATTCCTCTGGTCTTGGTTTCACCTCTTAACTTAAACAGCGAGGCATTTAAAAGTCGTTTTTTTCCACGCTATTAAAAAAGTGTACCATTGTTGAATCTCTGAGCAATGAAAAATTTCAAAAACTCCTCTGGTCTTGATTTCCCCTCTTAACTTAAACAGCGAGGCATTCAAAAGTCGTTCTTTTACATGCTATTAAAAAAGTGTACCATTGTTGCATCTCTGACCAATGAAAAATCTCATAAATTCCTCTGGTCTTGATTTCCCCTCTTAATTCAAACAACGAGGCATTCAATAGTCGTTCTTTTCAATGCTATTAAAAAAGTGTACCATTGTTGCATCTCTGATCAATGAAAAATTTCAAAAACTCCTCTGGTCTTGATTTCATCTCTTAACTTAAAAAGTGAGGTATTCAAAAGTCGTTCTTTTCCATTATATTAAAAAAGTGTACCATTGTTGCATCTCTGACCAATGAAAAATCTCAAAAACTCCTCTGGTCCTGATTTCATCTCTTAACTTAAACAGCGAGGTATTCAAAAGTCGTTTTTTTTCCATGGTATTAAACAAATGTACTATTGTTGCATCTGTGACAAATGAAAAATCTCAAAAATTAATCTGGTCTTGATTTCACCTCTTAACTTAAAAAGCCAATCATTCAAAAGTCGTTCTTTTCCATGCTATTAAAAAAAAAAAAATGTACTACTGTTGCATCTCTGACAAATGAAAAATCTAAAAAGTTCCTCTGGTCTTGGTTTCACCTCTTAACTTAAACAACGAGGCATTCAAAAGTCGTTCTTTTCCACGCTATGAAAAAAGTGTTCCATTGTTGAATCTCTGACCAATGAAAAATCTCAAAAACTCCTCTGGTCTTGATTTCCCCTCTTAACTTAACAGCGAGGCATTCAAAAGTCGTTCTTTTCCATGCTATTAAGAAAATGAGCCATTGTTACATCTCTGACGATTGAAAAATCTCAAAAACTTCTCGGGTCTTGCTTTCGTCTCTTAACTTGAACAGCGAGTCATTCTATATTCGCTCTTTTCTATGATATTAAAAAAATGTACCATTGTTGCATCTCTGAGCAATGAAAAATCTAAAAAAACTCCTCTGGTCTTGATTTCTACTCCTAACTTAAACAGGAGGTATTCAATAGTCATTCTTTTCCATGCTATTAAAAAAATGTACCATTGTTGCATCTCTGACCAATGAAACATCTAAAAAATTCCTCAGGTCTTGATTTCACCTCTCAACTTAAACAGCGAGGCATTCAAAAGTCGTTCTTTTCCATGCTATTAAAATAAATGTACCATTGTTGCATCTCCCACCAATGAAAAATCTCAAAAATTCCTCTGGTCTTGATTTCACCTCTTAACTTAAACAGCGAGGCATTCAATAGTTGTTCTTTTCCATGCTATTAAAAAAATGTACCGTTATTACATCTCTGACCAATGAAGAATCTTAAAAAAGTCCTCTGGTCTTGGTTTCACCTTTTAACATAAACAACGAGGTATTGAATAGTTGTTCTTTTCCTTGCTATTAAAAAAATGTACCATTGTTGCATCTCTGACGAATGAAAAATCTCAGAAACTCTTCTGGTCTTGATTTCACCTCTTAACTTAAACAGCGAGGCATTCAAAAGTCGTTCTTTTCCATGCTATTAAAAAAATGTACCATTGTTGCATCTTTGAGCAATGAAAAATCTCAAAAAATCCTCTGGTGCTGATTTCATCTATTAACTTAAACAGTGAGGTATTCAATAGTCGTTATTTTACATGCTATTAAAAAAAAATTTACCATTGTTGCATCTCTGACGAATGAAAAATCTAAAAAATTCCTCTGGTTTTTATTTCCCCTCTTAACATAAACATCGAGGCATTCAAAATTCGTTCTTTTCCATGCTATTAAAAAAAATGTACCATTGTTGCTTCTCCGACCAATGAAAAATCACAAAAATTCCTCTGGTCTTGATTTCACCTCTTAACTTAAACAGCAAGGCATTCAAAAGTCGTTCTTTTCCATTCTATTAAAAAAAAAATGGACTATTTTTGAATCTCTGACCAATGAAAAATCTAATAAATTACGCTGGTATTTATTTCACCTCTTAACTTAAAAATCGAGGCATTCAAAACTTGTTATTTTCCATGCTATTAAAAAAGTGTAGCATTGTTGCATCTCTGACCAATGAAAAATCTCAAAAACTCCTCTGGTCTTGATTTCACCTCTTAACTTAAATAGCGAGGCATTCAAAAGTTGTTCTTTTCCATGCTATTAAAAAAGTGTACTATTGTTGCATCTCTGACCAATGAAAAATCTCAAAAACTCCTCTGGTCCTGATTTCACCTCTTAACTTAAACAGCGAGGGATTTTCCATGCTATTAAAAAAAAATGTACCATTGTTGCATCTCTGACCCTTGAAACATCTAAAAATTTCTCTGGTCTTGATTTCACCTCTTAACTTAAACAGCGAAGCATTCAAAAGTCATTCATTTCCATGCTATTAAAAATAAATGTACCATTGTTGCATCTATGACCAATGAAAAATCTAAAAAATTCCTCTGGTCTTGATTTCACCTCTTAACTCAAACAGCGTGGCATTCAAAAGTCGTTCTTTTCAATGTTATTAAAAAAATGTACCATTGTTGCATCTCCGACCAATGAAAAATCTCAAAAATTCCTCTGGTCTTGATTTCACCTGTTAACTTAAACAGTGAGGCATTCAAAAGTCGTTCTTTTCCATGCTATTAAAAAAATGTATCATTGTTGAATCTTTGACCAATGAAAAATCTTAAAAATTCCTCTGGTCTTGATTTCACCTCTTACCTTAAACAGCGAGGCATTCAAAACTCGTTCTTTTCCATGCTATTAAAAAAGTGTACCATTGTTGCATCTCTGACCAATGAAAAATCTAAAAAATTCCTCTGGTCTTGATTTCACCTCTTAACTCAAACAGCGTGGCATTCAAAAGTCGTTCTTTTCAATGTTATTAAAAAAATGTACCATTGTTGCATCTCCGACCAATGAAAAATCTCAAAAATTCCTCTGGTCTTGATTTCACCTGTTAACTTAAACAGTGAGGCATTCAAAAGTCGTTCTTTTCCATGCTATTAAAAAAATGTATCATTGTTGAATCTTTGACCAATGAAAAATCTTAAAAATTCCTCTGGTCTTGATTTCACCTCTTAACTTAAACAGCGAGGAATTAAAAAATCTTTCTTTTCCATGATATTAAAAAAGTTTACATTTTTTGAATCTCTTACCAATGAAAAATCTAAAAAAAAAACTCCCCTGGTATTTATTTCACATCTTAACTTAAACATCAAGGTATTCAATAGTCGTTCTTTTCCATGCTACTAAAAAAATCTACCATTGTTGCATCTCTGACCAACAAAAAATCTAAGAAATTCCTCTGGTCTTGGTTTCACCTCTTAACTTAAACAGCGAGGCATTTAAAAGTCGTTGTTTTCCACGCTATTAAAAAAGTGTACCATTGTTGAATCTCTGAGCAATGAAAAATTTAAAAAATTCCTCTGGTTTTGATTTCACCTCTTAACTTAAACAGCGAGGCATTCAAAAGTCGTTCTTTTCCATGCTATTAAAAAAGTGTACCATTGTTGCATCTCTGACCAATGAAAAATTTCAAAAACTCCTCTGGTCCTGATTTCATCTCTTAACTTAAAAAGCGAGGTATTCAAAAGTTGTTCTTTTCCATGCTATTAAAAAAGTGTACCATTGTTGCATCTCTGACCAATGAAAAATCTCAAAAACTTCTCTGGTCTTGATTTCACCTCTTAACTTAAACAGCGAGGTATTCAAAAGTCGTTTTTTTTCCATGGTATTAAACAAGTGTACTATTTTTGCATCTGTGACAAATGAAAAATATCAAAAATTACTATGGTCTTGATTTAACCTCTTAACTTAAACAGCCAAGCATTCAAAAGTCGTTCTTTTCCATGCTATTAACAAAAAAATGTACCATTGTTGCATCTCTGACCAATGAAAAATCTAAAAAATTCCTCTGGTCTTGATTTCACCTCTTAACTTACAGCGAGGCATTCAAAAGTCGTTCTTTTCCATGCTATTAAAGAAAACGTACCATTGTTGCTTCTCCGACCAATGAAAAATCACAAAAATTCCTCTGGTCTTGATTTCACCTCTTAACTTAAACAGCAAGGCATTAAAAAGTCGTTCTTTTCCATGCTATAAAAAATGCACCATTGTTGCATCTCTGACCAATGAAAAATCTAAGAAATTCCTCTGGTCTTGATTTCACCTCTTAACTTAAACAGCGAGGCATTCAAAACTTGTTCTTTTCCATGCTATTAAAAAAGTATAGCATTGTTGCATCTCTGACCAATGAAAAATCTCATAAACTCCTCTGGTCCTGATTTCACCTCTTAACTTAAACAGCGAGGGATTTTCCATGCTATCAAAAAAAAATTTACCACTGTTGCATCTTTGACCAATGAAAAATCTCAAAAATTCCTCTGGTCTTGATTTCACCTCTTAACTTAAACAGCCAAGCATTCAAAAGTCATTCTTTTCCATGCTATTAAAAATAAATGTACCATTGTTGCATCTCTGACCAATGAAAAATCTAAAAAATTCCTCTGGTCTTGATTTCACCTCTTAACTCAAACAGTGAGGCATTCAAAAGTCGTTCTTTTCCATGTTATTAAAAAAAGTGTACCATTGTTGCATTTTCGACCAATGAAAAATCTAAAAAATTCCTCTGGTTTTAATTTCCCCTCTTAACTTAAACAGCGAGGCATTCAATACTCGTTCTTATCCATGCTATTAAAAAATTTTACCATTGTTGCATCTCTGACCAATGAAAAATTTAAAAAAAAACTCCTCTGGTCTTGATTTCACCTCTTAACTTAAACAGCGAGGTATTCAAAAGCTTTTAATTTCCATGCTATTAAAAAAATTTACCATTGTTGCATATCAGACCTATGGAACATACCAAAAATTACCCTTATTTGGTTTCACTTCTTAACTTGAACAGAAAGGTATAGATTAGTCGTTATTTTCAATGCTATTAAAAAAGTGTACCATTGTTGCATCTCTGACCAATGAAAAATCTCAAAAACTCCTCTGGTCTTGATTTCACCTCTTAACTTATACAGCGAGGCATTTAAAAGTCGTTCTTGTCAATGCTATTAAAAAAAATATACCATTATTGCATCTCTGACCAATGAAAAATCTAAAAAAAAACTCCTCTGGTCTTGATTTCACCTCCTAACTTAAACAGCGAGGTATTTTTTTCCATGCTATTAAAAAAAATGTACCATTGTTGCATCTCTGACCCTTGAAACATCTAAAAATTTCTCTGATCTTGATTTCACCTCTTAACTTAAACAGCGAGGCATTCAAAAGTCGTTCTTTTCCATGATTTTCTGCCATTTTTGCCACTAAGTGACAAAACCAAGAGAATGAAAATTCTAAGATAGCCTATCGAGTGTTTATGGTCTAAGCCCTAAATAAGAGGCATTTAGCTCCCTCCTCCATACACATCTTTTGAAGAACTACACCAGAGCGGTATTTTCTGCCATTTTTGCCACAAAGTAACAAAACCAAGAGAATGGAAATTCCAAGATAGCCAATCGATTGTTTATGGTCTAAGCCCTAAATAAGAGGCTGTTAGCTCCCTCCCTCAATATGCATCTTTTGAAAAACTACACCAGAGCGGTATTTTCTGCCATTTTTGCCACTAAGTTACAAAACCAAGAGAATGAAAATTCTAGGATAACCAATCGATTGTTTATGGTCTAAGCCCAAAATAATAGGCTTTTAGCCATTTTCCCATCCATCCATTTAGCCATCTATCAATTTTTTTGAGTCCTAACACTCTCACAATCAACTTCAGACTAACCAGAATTTTTTTCTACTCTAAAAATATACGCTAGTCTCTACTATATAAAGAAAAACCGGTCTAATCTAAATTCAACGTAACAACACATGAAGCCAAAATGAATAGAACTGGGATTTTATGACTGTTATCTGATATATCCGATAAAAACTTTGAAAATGAATTTATCCTTTCTGATACTTAGATTTTGTCAACTTTTTTCGATGTATCCGAGAAATGGAGGTTGATATAGAATTTAATCACTCTTATGCTTAGATTTTGTGAAATTGCTGTATTGTCTGTCTAGGAAACGACTTCAATCGATAACGAATGTTAATAAAGAATTTGTTCAATTTTTTTTTTTTTATAATTTCATTAATTAAATTTCTGTATTCTGTCTCCAAGAGGTGAATTCAACTACCAACTGGTTTCAGAATTTCTATCAAGTCGAACAAACAAAAAATAAAAAAAAACTAAACCAAAAATAACAAAAAAAAACTTCCCAATTTTAAATTCTTATTGCGAATCAGCACACACAAAGTGCTTTTTATTCAGTCTTATGGCAATATTTAGTTTTTAAACATAATTAAAAAAATACAAGTTTTTTTAAGTGAAAGTAAGGAACGACGTTAAAACATAAAACGAACAGAAATAATTCCGTATTTGCAAGGGGCTGTCCCCTCCTCAGCGCATCGCTCTCTACGCTGAAGTTTTTTATGGCAGGAGACGCCACGGTGGCCGCTGCGGCGGGTCAGGGCGGAGGGGGCCATTGAATAGTGGAAATTACTTGACCAATGAAAAATCTAAAAAATTCCTCTGGTCTTTGTTTCACCTCTTAGCTTAAAAAGCGAGGCATTCAATAGTCGTTCTTTTCCATGCTATTAAAAAAGTATACCACTGTTGCATCTTTGACCAATGAAAAATCTCAAAAATTCCTCTAGTCTTGATTTCACCTCCTAACTTAAAAAGCGAGGCCTTCAATAGTCGTTCTTTTCCATACTAATAAAAAAAAGTATATCATTGTTTCATCTCTGACCAATAAAAAATCTCAAAAATTCCTCTGGTCTTGATTTCACCTCTTAAGTTAAACAGTGAAGCATTCAATAGTCGTTCTTTTCCATGCTATTAAAAAAAAGTCATTCTATGACTTTTTTAGTCATTCTTTTCCATGCTATTAAAAAAAATGTACCATTGTTGCATCTGTGACCAATGAAAAATCTAAAAGATTCCTCTGATCTTTGTTTCGCCTCTTAACTTGCACAAAGAAGCATTCAATAATTGTTCTTTACCATGCTATTAAAATCAGCACCATTGTTACTTGTCTGAAAAATAACAAATTAACAAAAGTCTACTGATCTTGATATAACCTCTTAACTTAAACATTGGTGCATTCAATACTCGTTCTATTCAATGCTATTAAAAAATATACCATTGTTGCATCTCTGACCAATAAAAAATCTAAAAAAAATTTCTGGTCTTGATTTCACCTCGTAACATAAACAGCGAGGAATTCAAAACTCGTTCTTTTCCATGCTATTAAAAAAATGTACCATTGGTGCATCTCTGACCAATGAAAAATCTCAAAAACTCCTCTTTTCTTGATTTCACCTCTTAACTTTAACAGCATCTTTGCATCTTTGACCAATGAAAAATCTAAAAAAAACTCCTCTGGTCTTGATTTCACCTCCTAACTTAAACAGCGAGGTATTCAATAGTCATTCTTTTCCATGCTATTAAAAAAATGTCTACCATTGTTGCATCTCTGACCAATGAAAAATCTAAAAAATTCCTCAGGTCTTGATTTCACCTCTCAACTTAAACAGCGAGGCATTCAAAAGTCGTTCTTTTCCATGATTTTCTGCCATTTTTGCCACTAAGTGACAAAACCAATAGAATGAAAATTCTAAGATAGCCTATCGATTGTTTATGGTCTAAGCCCGAAATGAGAGGCTTTTAGCTCCCTCCTCCATACACATCTTTTGAAAAACTACACCAGAGTGGTATTTTCTGCCATTTTTGCCACAAAGTAACAAAACCAAGAGAATGGAAATTCCAAGATAGCCAATCAATTGTCTATGGTCTAAGCCCGAAATAAGAGGCTGTTAGCTCTCTCCCCCAATCCACATCTTTTGAAAAACTACACCAAAGCGGTATTTTCTGCCATTTTTGCCACTAAGTAACAAAACCAAGAGAATGAAAATTCTAAGATAGCAAATCGATTGTCTATGGTCTAAGCCCGAAATAATAGGCTGTTAGGCATTTTCCCATCTATCCATTTAGCCATCTATCCATTTTTTAGAGTCCTAACACTCTCACAATCAACTTCAGACTAACCAGAATTTTTTTTTCTACTCTAAAAATATACGCTAGTCTCTACTATAGAAAGAAAAACCGGTCTAATCTAAATTCAACGTAACAACACATGAAGCCAAAATTAATAGAAATTGGATTTTATGACTGTTATCTGATGTATCCGATAAAAAATTTGAAAATGAATTTATTCTTTCTGGTACTTAGATTTTGTCATATTTTTCCGATGTATCCGAGAAATGGATGTTGATATAGAATTTAATCACTCTTATACTTAGATTTTGTGAAATTGCTGTATTGTCTGTCTAGGAAGCGACTTCAATCGATAATGAATGTTAATAAAGAATTTGTTCAATTTTTTTTATATAATTTCCTGAATTAAATTTCTGTATTGTGTCTCCAAGAGGTGAATTCAACTACCAACTGGTTTCAGATTTTCTATCAAGTCGAACAAACAGAAAATAAAAAACAACTACACCAAAAAAAAACAAAAAAAACTTCCCAATTTTAAACTATTATTGCGAAACAGCACGCACCAAGTGATTTTATATTCAGTCTTATGGCAACATTTATTTTTTAAACATAATTAAAAAAAAAACAAGTTTTTTTAACTGAAAGTAAGTAACGACGTTAAAACTTAAAACGAACTGAAATTATTCCGTATTTGCAAGGGGATGTCCCCTCCTCAGCGCATCGCTCTCTACGCTAAAGTTTTTTATGGCAGGAGTCGCCACGGTGGCCACTGAGGCGGGTCAGGGTGGAGGGAGCCATTAAATAGTGGAAATTGCTTGACCAATGAAAAATCTAAAAAATTCCTCTGGTCTTTGTTTTACCTCTTAACTTAAACAGCGAGGCATTCAATAGTCGTTCTTTTCCATGCTATTAAAAAAGTATACCATTGTTGCATCTCTGACCAATGAAAAATCTAAAAAAATCCTATGATCTTGATTTCACCTCTTAACTTAAAATACGAGGCATTAAAAAGTCATTATCTTCAATGCTATTGATAAATTGTACCATTGTAGCATCTCTGACCAATGAAAAATCTTAAAAATTCCTATTCTCTTGATTTTACCTCTTAACTTAAACAGCGAAGCATTCAAAGGTCGTTATTTTCCATACTATTAAAAAATGTACTTTTGTTGCATATCTCACAAATGAAAAATCTCAAAAATTCCTCTGGTCTTGGTTTCACCTATTAACTTAAACAACGAGGCATTCAAAAGTCGTTCTTTTCCACGCTATGAAAAAAGTGTACCATTGTTGAATCTCTGACCAATGAAAAATCTCAAAAACTCCTCTGGTCTTGATTTCCCCTCTTGACTTAAACAGCGAGGCATTCAAAAGTCGTTCTTTTCCATGCTATTAAAAAAGTGTGCCATTGTTGCATTTCTGACCAATGAAAAATCTCAAAAACTCCTCTGGTCCTGAATTCACCTCTTAACTTAAACAGTGAGGGATTTTCCATGCTATTAAATAAAATGTACCATTGTTGCATCTTTGACCAATGAAAAATCTAAAAAATTCCTCTGGTCTTGGTTTCACCTCTTAACTTAAACAACGAGGCATTCAAAAGTCGTTCTTTTCCACGCTATGAAAAAAATGTACCATTGTTGCATCTCTGACCAATGAAACATCTAAAAAACTCCTCTGGTCTTGATTTGACCTCTTAAATTAAACAGCGAGGCATTCAAAAGTCGTTCTTTTCCACGCTATGAAAAAAGTGTACCATTGTTGAATCTCTGACCAATGAGAAATCTCAAAAACTCCTCTGGTCTTGATTTCCCCTCTTAACTTAAACAGCGAGGCATTCAAAAGTCGTTCTTTTCCATGCTATTAAAAAAGTGTACCATTGTTGCATTTTTGACCAATGAAAAATCTAAGAAATTCCTCTGGTCTTGGTTTCACTTCTTAACTTAAACACCAAGGAATTCAAAAGTCGTTCTTTTCCACGCTATGAAAAAAGTGTACCATTGTTGAATCTCTGACCAATGAAAAATCTCAAGAACTCCTCTGGTCCTGATTTCCCCTCTTAACTTAAACAGCGAAACACTCAAAAGTCGTTCTTTTCCATGCTATTAAAAAAAAAATGTACTATTGTTGCATCTCTGACCAATGAAAAATCTAAGAAATTCCTCTGGTCTTGGTTTCACTTCTTAACTTAAACAACAAGGAATTCAAAAGTCGTTCTTTTCCACGCTATGAAAAAAGTGTACCATTGTTGAATCTCTGACCAATGAAAAATCTCAAGAACTCCTCTGGTCCTGATTTCCCCTCTTAACTTAAACAGCGAAACACTCAAAAGTCGTTCTTTTCCATGCTATTAAAAAAAAAATGTACTATTGTTGCATCTCTGACCAATGAAAAATCTCAAAAACTCATCTGGTCTTTATTTCTACTCTTAACTTAAACAGCGAGGGATTCGAAAGTCGTTCTTTTCCATGGTATTAAAAAAATGTACAATTGTTGCATCTCTGATGAACGAAGAATCTAAAAAATTCCTCTGGTCTTGGTTTCACCTCTTAACTTAAACAGTGAGGCATTCAAAAGTTCTTCTTTTCCACGCTATTAAAAAAGTGTACCATTGTTGAATCTCTGGCCAATGAAAAATCTCAAAAACTCCTCTGGTCTTGATTTCCCCTCTTATCTTAAACAGCGAGGCATTCGAAAGTCGTTCTTTTCCATGCTATTAAAAAAGTGTACCATTGTTGCATCTCTGACCAATGAAAAATCTCAAAAAATCTTCTTGTCTTGATTTCACCTCTTAAAATAAACAGCGAGGCATTCAAAAGTCGTTCTTTTCCATGCTATTAAAAAAGTGTACCATTGTTGCATCTCTGACCAATGAAAAATTTCAAAAACTCCTCTGGTCCTGATTTCATCTCTTAACTTAAAAAGTGAGGTATTCAAAAGTCGTTTTTTTCCATGGTATTAAACAAATGTACCATTTTTGCATCTGTCACAAATGAAAAATCTCAAAAAGTACTCTACTCTTGATTTCACCTCTGAACTTAATCAGCTAAGCATTCAATATTCGTTATTTTCAATTCTATTAACAAAAAAATGTAACATTGTTGAATCTCTGACCAATGAAAAATCTAAAAAATTACCCTAGTCTTGATTTCACCTCTTAACTTACAGCGAGGCATTCAAAAGTCGTTCTTTTCCATGCTATTAAAAAAAATGTACCATTGTTGCTTCTCCGACCAATGAAAAATCACAAAAATTCCTCTGGTCTTGATTTCACCTCTTAACTTAAACAGCAAGGCATTCAAAAGTCGTTCTTTTCCATACTATAAGAAAATGCACCATTGTTGCATCTCTGACCAAAGAAAAATCTAAGAAATTCCTCTGGTCTTGATTTCACCTCTTAACTTAAACAGCGAGGCATTCAAAACTTGTTCTTTTCCATGCTATTAAAAAAGTATACCATTGTTGCATCTCTGACCAATAAAAAATCTCATAAACTCCTCTGGTCTTGATTTCACCTCTTAACCTAAACAGCGATGTATTCAAAAGTCGTTCTTTTCCATGCTATTAAAAAAGTGTACCATTTTTTATCTCTGACCAATGAAAAATCTCATAAACTCCTCTGGTCCTGATTTCACCTCTTAACTTAAACAGCGAGGGATTTTCCATGCTATCAAAAAAAAATTTACCACTGTTGCATCTTCAACCAATGAAAAATCTCAAAAATTCCTCTGGTCTTGATTTCACCTCTTAACTTAAACAACGAGGCATTCAATAGTCTTTCTTTTCCATGCTATTAAAAATAAATGTACCATTGTTGCATCTCTGACCAATGAAAAATCTAAGAAATTCCTCTGGTCTTGATTTCACCTCTTAACTTAAACAGCGAGGCATTCAATAGTCTTTCTTTTCCATGTTATTTAAAAATGTACCATTGTTGCATCTCTGATCAATGAAAAATCTCAAAAATGCCTCTGGTCTTGATTTCACCTCTTAACTTAAACAACGAGGCATTCAATAGTCGATCTTTTCCATGCTATTAAACAAAATGCATCATTGTTGAATTTTTGACCAATGAAAAATCTAAAAAATTCCTCTGGTCTTTATTTCACCTCTTAACTTAAACAGCGAGGCATTCAAAACTCGTTGTTTTCCATGCTATTAAAAAGGTGTACCATTGTTGCATCTCTGACCAATGAAAAATATAAAAAAAAACTCCTCTGGTCTTGACTTCACCTCTTAACTTAAACAGCAAGGTATTCAATAGTCGTTCTTTTCCATGCTATTAAACAAGTGTACTATTGTTGCATCTCTGACCAATGAAAAATCTCAAAAATTCCTCTGGTCTTGATTTCACCTCTTAACTTAAACAGCTAAGCATTCAAAAGTTGTTTTTTTCCATGCTATTAACAAAAAAAATGTACCATTGTTGCATCTCTGACCAATGAAAAATCTAAAAAATTCCTCTGGTCTTGATTTCACCTCTTAACTTAAACAGCGAGGCATTCAAAAGTCGTTCTTTTCCATGCTATTAAAAAAAATGTACCATTGTTGCTTCTCCGACCAATGAAAAATCTAAAAAATTCCTTTGGTCTTGATTTCACCTCTTAACTTAAACAGCGAAGCATTCAATAGTCGTTCTTTTCCATGCTATTAAAAAAGTATACCACTGTTGCATCTTTGGCCAATGAAACATATAAAAAATTCCTCTGGTCTTGATTTCACCTCTAACTTTAAAAGTGAGGCACTCAATAGTCGTTCTTTGCCCCGTTAGTAAAAAAGTGTACCAATCTTGCTTCTCGGACCAATAAAAAAACTAAAAAATTCCTCTAGTCTTGGTTTCACCTCTAACTTAAACAGTGGAACACTCAAAAGTCGTTCTTTTCCATGCTATTAAAAAAAAAAAAAGTACTATTGTTGCATCTCTGACCAATGAAAAATCTAAAAAATTCCTCTGGTCTTGGTTTCACCTCTTAACTTAAACAACGAGGCATTCAAAAGTCGTTCTTTTCCACGTTTTGAAAAAAGTGTACCATTGTTGAATCTCTAACCAATGAAAAATCTCAAAAACTCCTCTGGTCTTGATTTCCCCTCTTAACTTAAACAGCGAGGCATTCAAAAGTCGTTCTTTTCCATGCCATTAAAAAAGTGTACCATTGTTGCATCTCTGACCAATGAAAAATCTCAAAAACTCCTCAGGTCTTAATTTCATCTCTTAACTTAAACAGCGAGGCATTCAAAAGTCGTTCTTTTCCATGCTATTAAAAAAGTGTACCATTGTTGCATCTCTGACCTCTTGCATCTCCGACCAATGAAAAATCTCCAAAATTCCTCTGGTCTTGATTTCAACTGTTAACTTAAACAGCGAGGCATTCAAAAGTCGTTCTTTTCCATGCTATGAAAAAAAATGTATCATTGTTGAATTTTCGACCAATGAAAAATCTAAAAAATTCCTCTGGTCTTGATTTCACCTCTTAACTTAAACAGCGAGGCATTCAAAACTCGTTGTTTTCTATGCTATTAAAAAGTGTACCATTGTTGCATCTCTGACCAATGAAAAATCTAAAAAAAATTCTTCTGGTCTTGATTTCACATCTTAACTTGAACAGCGAGGTATTCAATAGTCGTTCTTTTGCATGCTATTAAAAAAAATGTACCTTTGTTGCATCTTTGACCAATGAAAAATCTAAAAATTCCTCTGGTCTTGGTTTCACCTCTTAATTTAAACAGTAAGACATTCAAAAGTCGTTCTTTTCCACACTATTAAAAAAGTGAAACATTATTGAATCTCTGACCAATGAAAAATCTCAAAAAATCCTCTGGTCTTGATTTCCCCTCTTAACTTAAACAGCGAGGCATTCAAAAGTCGTTCTTTTCCATGCTATTAAAAAAGTGTAACATTGTTGCATCTCTGACCAATGAAAAATCTCAAAAACTCCTCTGGTCTTGATTTTACTTCTTAACTTAAACAGCGAGGCATTTAAAAGTTGTTCTTTTCCATGCTATTAAAAAAAATATACCATTGTTGCATCTTTGACCAATGAAAAATCTAAAAATTCCTCTGGTCTTGGTTTCACCTCTTAACTTAAACAGCGAGGCATTCAAAAGTCGTTCTTTTCCACACTATTAAAAAAGTGAACCATTATTGAATCTCTGACCAATGAAAAATCTCAAAAACTCCTCTGGTCTTGATTTCACCTCTTAACTTAAACAGCGAGGCATTCAAAAGTCGTTCTTTTCCATGCTATTAAAAAAGTGTAACATTGTTGCATCTCTGACCAATGAAAAATCTCAAAAACTCCTCTGGTCTTGATTTTACTTCTTAACTTAAACAGCGAGGCATTTAAAAGTCGTTCTTTTCCATGCTATTAAAAAAATGTACCATTGTTGCATCTTTCACCAGTGAAACATCTAAAAATTCCTCTGGTCTTGATTTCACCTCTTAACTTAAACAGTGAGGCATTCAAAAGTCGTTCTTTTCCATGATTTTCTGCCCTTTTTGCCACTAAGTGACAAAACCAATAGAATGAAAATTCTAAGATAGCTAATCGATTGTTTATGGTCTAAGCCCGAAATGAGAGGCTTTTAGCTCTCTCGTCCATATACATCTTTTGAAAAACTACACTAGAGCGGTATTTTCTCCCATTTTTGCCACTAATTAAAAAAAACAAGAGAATGAAAATTCAAAGATAGCCAATCTATTGTCTATGGTCTAAGCCCGAAATAAGAGGCTCTTAGTTCCCTCCCTCAATAAACATCTTTTCAAAAATTACACCAGAGCGGTATTTTCTGCCATTTTTGCCACTAAGTAACAAAACCAAGAGAATGAAAATTCTAAGATAGCCAATCCATTGTCTATGGTCTAAGCCCGAAATAATAGGCTGTTAGCCATTTTCCCGTCTATCCATTTAGCCATCTATCCATTTTTTAGAGTCCTAATACTCTCACAATCAACTTCAGGCTAACCAGAATTTTTTTTTCTACTCTAGAAATATACGCTGGTCTCTACTATACAAAGAAAAACCGGTCTAATCTAAATTCAACATAATAACACATGACGCCAAACTGAAAAGAACTTGGATTTTATGACTGTTATCTGATGCATCCGATAAAAACTTTGAAAATGAATTTATTCTTTCTGGTACTTAGATTTTGTCAACTTTTTCCGATGTATCCGAGAAATGGAGGTTGATATAGAATTTAATCACTGTTATGCTTAGATTTTGTGAAATTGCTGTATTGTCTGTCTAGGAATCAACTTCAATCGCTAACGAATATTAATATATAATTTGTTCAATTTTTTTTATATAATTTCCTTAATTGAATTCCTTTATTCTGACTCAAAGAGGTGAGTTCAACTACCAATTGGTTTCAGAATTTCTATCAAGTTGAACAAACAAAAAATAAAAAACAACTACACAAAAAAAAACTTCCCAATTTTAAACTCTTATTGCGAATCAGCACTCACGAAGTGCTTTTTTATTCAGTCTTATGGCAACATTTAGTTTTAAACATAATTAAAAAAAAATACAAGTTTTTTTAACTGAAAGTAAGCAACGACGTTAAAACTTAAAACGAGCAGAAATTATTCCGTATTTGCAAGGGGCTGTCCCCTCCTCAGCGCATCGCTCTCTACGCTAAAGTTTTTTATGGCAGGAGTCGCCACGGTGGCCGCTGAGGTGGGTCAGGGTGGAGGGGGCCATTAAATAGTGGAAATTGCTTGACCAATAAAAAATCTACAAAATTCCTCTGGTCTTTGTTTCACCTCTTAACTTAAACAGCGAGGCATTCAATAGTCGTTCTTTTCCATGCTTTTAAAAAAGTATACCACTGTTGCATATTTGGCCAATGAAAAATCTCGAAAATTCCTCTGGTCTTGATTTCACCTCTTAACTTAAACAGCGAGGCATTCAAAAGTCGTTCTTTTCCATGCTATTAAAAAAGTGTACCATTGTTGCATCTCTGACCAATGAAAAATCTCAAAAACTCATATGGTCTTTATTTCACCTCTTAACTTAAACAGCGAGACATTCAAAAGTCGTTCTTTTCCATGCAGTTAAAAAAAATGTACCATTGTTGCATCTTTGACCAATGAAAAATCTAAAAAAATTCCTCTGGTCTTGATTTCACCTCCTAACTTAAACAGCGAGGTATTCAAGAGTCATTCTTTTCCATGCTATACAAAAATGTACCATTGTTGTATCTCTGACCAATGAAACCTCTAAAAAATTCCTCTGGTCTTGATTTCACCTCTTAACTTAAACAGCGAGGCATTCAAAAGTCGTTCTTTTCCATGCTATTAAAAAAATGTACCATTGTTGCATCTCCAACCAATGAAAAATCTCAAAAATTCCTCTGGTCATGTTTTCACCTCTGAACTTAAACAGCGAGGCATTCAATAGTCGTTCTTTTCCATGCTATTAAAAAAAATGTACCATTTTTGCATCTATGACCAATAAAAAATCTCAAATACTCGTCTGGTCTTGGTTTCACCTCTTAGCTTGAACAGCAAGGCATTCAATACTCGTTCTTTCCCAAGTTGTTAAAAAATGTACAATTGTTTCATCTCTCATAAATGAAAAATCTCAAAAAAGCTTCTGGTCCTTATTTCACCTCTTAAATTAAACAGCGAGGCATTCAAAAGTCGTTCTTTTCCATGCTATTAAAAATGTGTACCATTGTTGCATCTCTGACCAATAAAAAATCTCAAAAACTCCTCTGGTCCTGATTTCATCTCTTAACTTAAACAGTGGGGTATTCAAAAGTCGTTCTTTTCCATGCTATTAAAAAAAAGTACTATGTTTGCATCTCTGACCAATGAAAAATCTCAAAAATTCCTCTGGTCTTGATTTCACCTCTTAACTTAAACAGCTAAGCATTCAAAAGTCATTCTTTTCCATGCTGTTAACAAAAAAAAATGTACCATTGTTGCATCTCTGACGAATGAAAAATCTAAGAAATTCTTCTGGTCTTTATTTCACCTCTTAACTTAAACAGCGAGGCATTCAAAAGTCGTTCTTTTCCATGCTATTAAAAAAAACTGTACCATTGTTGCATCTCTGACCAATGAAAAATCTCAAAAACTCTTCTGGTCTTTATTTCACCTCTTAACCTAAACAGCGAGGCATTCAATAGTCGGTCTTTTCCATGCTTTTAAAAAAGTATACCACTGTTGCATCTTTGGCCAATGAAAAATCTCGAAAATTCCTCTGGTCTTGATTTCACCTCTTAACTTAAACAGCGAGGCATTCAAAAGTCGTTCTTTTCCATGCTATTAAAAGAGTGTACCATTGTTGCATCTCTGACCAATGAAAAATCTCAAAAACTCCTATGGTCTTTATTTCACCTCTTAACTTAAACAGCGAGACATTCAAAAGTCGTTCTTTTCCATGCAGTTAAAAAAAATGTACCATTGTTGCATCTTTGACCAATGAAAAATCTAAAAAAAATCCCTCTGGTCTTGATTTCACCTCCTAACTTAAACAGCGAGGTATTCAAGAGTCATTCTTTTCCATGCTATACAAAAATGTACCATTGTTGTATCTCTGAACAATCAAAACTCTAAAAAATTCCTCTGGTCTTTATTTCACCTCTTAACCTAAACAATGAGGCATTCAATAGTCGTTCTTTTCCATGCTATTAAAAAAGTGTACCATTGTTGCATCTCTAACCAATGAAAAATCTCAAAAATTCCTCTGGTCATGTTTTCACCTCTGAACTTAAACAACGAGGCATTCAATAGTCGTTATTTTCCATGCTATTAAAAAAAATGTACCATTGTTGCATCTCTGACGAATGAAAAATTTCAAAAATTCCTCTGGTCTTGATTTCACCTCTTAACTTAAACAGCGAGGCATTCAAAACTCGTTCTTTTCCATGCTATTAAAAAGTGTACCATTGTTGCATCTCTGACCAATGAAAAATCTCCAAAATTCCTCTGGTCTTGATTTCACCTCTTAACTTAAACAGCGAGGCCTTCAATAGTCGTTCTTGTTCATGCTAATAAAAAAGTATACCATTGTTGCATCTCTGACCAATAAAAAATCTCAAAAACTCCTCTGGTCTTGATTTCACCT
>NC_142805.1:72741140-72772533 GCF_049724085.1 Artemia sp. Qi Xiang Cuo | reverse complement strand
AAAAATATGAATAAATAAATTTATTTATACGTGAATATATAAAATTGACGCATGAATTCTCAACACCAATAAGCGACAAAGAGGGTTTAAGCAAATTCATTAAAGCCAGTAAGCGCCACCTCGTAGTGACAGAAGACTTTTCAAAAGAATGTATGTTAACCGTTTTAATACGAATCCTCTCAGAGGTAGGAAAATATCCTAATATCAGCTTTTTGCAAAAATTAAAAAAGGTGGTAAAAAGCAACACAAAAATTACGAAAGAAAACAAAGAATTGTTACAAGTTTTAAAAGAACAAGGAGATTCAAAGAAACTGATAGAGACGTTTCAAAAAAATGATATAAAACGGATACTCAGGCTTTCAAATCAATGCTGTGAGGTGATACACAGTCTGGACCCGTTAAGAAAACAGTATACAAAGATAACAGGCAAATAGTAACCAATGAACTTTCAGGGCCAATAACCTATTTTCCAAATTTTCGTTTAGAACTCCTAATATGCTGGAGTGCCCTATAAAGCATAAGACAGCATATAGCAAAAAAAAAACCTTGAAAAGAATACGGTCGGACATAGGATAATAGCAATTTCTTCTTGTAGACAATGTGGAAGTTTTACTGGTGGACTGTTTTATCGCTATTATTTTTGGGAAAAACTGCTAAGACGACAAAAAAAAATTAGAGGGCGAGAAAGTACAAGTGGTTGACGGAGAAAATATAATGCAAATCCGCCAGGTGAGAATTGTAGAAAATTACTGGCAACTTCTATTTGAAATAGACTTAGAACATTTACAAAAAATTTTAGATACCATAAGATTAAAAAAGGACTCTTATCAAAGGATAATCGAAACTTTTTGGTTGAAAACTAGTAACCGAGAAGAAAAAATAATTTCGTGAAAAACCAGATATGAAAGAATTGCCAATATATCCTATAGCTCCGAGCAATCAGTGCTTGCAAAACTTTACAGAATGTACAGACAAGCAGAAGCAATAATGTATGTGACGAAACGCCGTACTAATTTTAATGGTGAATCACAAATAGAAGAACAATATAAAACAAATATAGCTGTCTCAGATATATGACAACATTATTCGGAAATAATTCATGCCAATATCCCGGAGAAAGAAAAGACAAATCTTTCGAGCAAAACATTTTATCGTATTAAAAAAGACAAAAAATTGTTATGGTTAGCTAAGAATAAAAAAATCTCCAGTTTAAATTGGACTCTACGGGAAATGTATAATATATTTAATAAAATAGAGGATTTATTGATTAATGGAAGTAAAGAAGATAAGCCGCTATATGGAGAATATTTAGCCGCCAGCACGCTAGAGCTAATGACGCATCTACAAATTTTAAGTGAATATACAATAGAAGTTCAGAGAGCATTAGGGTTATTACAGTTAGGACAAACTCCGAAACTTCTGTTACCTCCAAAGGAATTAAGAGATTTTGCAAAACATACAGTATTTTGTATTAAAGGAAGGGTACACGAATTACTTTCGGGGTTAGCCCCGACAGACCCTTTAAGCTGGTATGCTAAGATAGTAAAAGTGTCTTATTTTATATTATTGGGAAACCTCCGAATAAACGTGAAAATACCCCTAGTTCAGAAAAATAGCGTATTTACCATGTATCAAACTTTTCCCATGGCAACAGGGGGCCTACAGGGAGTAGTAATCACCATGACATCAACTTCAGCATACGTACTAGCAGAAAACAACCGAGAAAGAATGATTTCTCCAGAAAAAATTTGAATCATGGACGTTTAAGAAAATTGTTTTTTTAAACTAGAACTGACAAAAAAAGGACTAAAAAGAACACAAAATGGAAATAGTTTAAATTGATGGGAAAACATAATTTTAGAAAATCGACAAGGCATTGAAAAAACATGCCATTGGGAAGTTTCTAAACATTCGGCAACAACTGAAGGAATTATAAAAGTAAGCGCATCAGAAGTATTGGTTTCAAATAATGTTACGCTAGATGGAACTTGCGTTCAAGACAGAGAAATACCAAATTTTCAACTAATTATATCGACAATGTCAGAATGTAATGTATGTCACAAAGATACAAATTTCATACTTTAAATAGAAAATAGACTAGGATACGAAGAAAACACGAATAAGTTAATTCCATTAAAAATTAAACCAATTTCACCAAGCAAATTAAAATTTTTTCTCAAAGAAGGTAGTAAACATCTAGTAGAAATTTGGAAAAAGAATTTTATAGAACGTATTAGTTTGGCCCAAATGCTGAAAGATATAAAACAAGAGCAAGAAATAGCACTTAGTCAAACAGAAGTTACACTGAGAGTAATTAGGGAAGAAAGCATTCAATTTAATGAATTATTTTTAGTAGGGTGCATAATGGGCACAGTATGTGTAAGTCTATTTAAACTTATAACAGTTTGGATTATTTATCAAAAGGGTAAAATACAAAATTTCAGACATGAAGTAACCGAATTACAAGAATCAACAATTACACCAAGGCAAGTGCAAATGATCCAAGAATTTGCAGAAAACGCATGAATTACGCGTTGATTTTCAACACGTTCAAAAACATTTTTTTTCTTTTTAGTGTTTATATATGTTTGATATAATGAATTTTTGTTACAGATGATAAACTGGACGATAATTTGAGTTTTAAAGATTATCCAGCTTAGTGGGGCCAAAAATAGGGTTATGATATGAGTACCATTTCACAGAATGAATACAGTCAAACCGTTGGAAGGCTACTGGCAAATCGCGATTAGGTTTGATGCTTCAGCCTTACATACCCTCCAGAGCCAAGTAACGATACTTGCAAATAATCTGGAAATGACAAGAAGAGAATTAGAAAAAACTTTTAACCCGCCTCCTTTCACACCCCCGCAGGTAATAGAAAAAGAAATAAAATTATCCTTATTTCAAACGCAGACAAGTTTGTTATTCAAAGTAAGGAACAGCCAAATCAATGGGGTTCTAGAAGATATAAAAAGAATGATAATTACGCTCAAAAAAAAAAAAAAGCGAACCAGACAATACATTGGCCAGAAAGAAAAGAAGCTTAATCGGTATTGTAGGGGAAATCTCAGAATATATATTCGGTACGGTATCGGAACTTCCCTTTTGCAACTTAGGAACTATATCACATTTACGCGCAAGGAAAATCTGTCCTATTAAACTTTGGGAGGAGGTGGATCACTCAAATCCCCTATTTGAGCCTGCAAGTTCAAAATCTTTAAAAAAATTACCACGCCTAAGTTCACTACAGTTGATTGATTACACAGCTTGAAGGACTGTTGGAAAATGGACAATTGGAACACGGGAAAAATTATTGCAATTGGAATAGGATTTTCAGCTCTTCTTTATGTCTTCAAACAAAAAGAATACAATGAAGCAATTAAATGGCTTAAACAATGGTTCCGAGAAAAGGAGGAGAGGAGTGAAGCATTGGCGGCTATCATAAAAGTGCTCACAAAAGAGATCATTGACGGCTTTTTCAAAAAAGATGAATAGCTTAGACAAACTTGTGGAAGAGGAAGCTGGAGATTCATCTATTTTGTCCATTAATTCTTTTTTACTGTTAATACAAGTTGTGGTATACAAAAAAAAAAAAAAAAAAAAAAAAAAAAACCGCAGACAATTCGATTGTCACTATGATTTCATGAACATGGAAGTAAAAGAGAAATCGATGATTGTTTTGAAGCGATTTTATTACTGTGTCACAGTCCGAAATCTCGCAAAGAAGAAATTTCGCCAAGTGAAAGTGATTGGAATAAATATTTCACCGACGAATTCTCACCGCCGAACAAGGCTCTCGAGGAAGAGTTCGAAAAAGAGCTCGACTCCTTCCTAGCGTCAAACGAACGAAGTGTCGGGTTCGTTGTGACTGTCTCTAGTATCCGTCATATGCTATCTAAACTGAAAAAGAAGTATTCTCAAGGTGATGATAGTATTTGTGGAATGCATCTGGCTATTGGGGGTGATAGTGTGTTAAATCACCTTGCTCTTATGTACCAGATGATCTTTACCTGCAGTCTTGTCCCCGATGTTTTCTGTGTTGGCATCGTTACACCAGTTCCCAAAAAAGGGAATGATCCCAGGAACTGTTCATCATACCGCCCCATAACTGTTGCGCCGGTATTCTGCAAACTAATGGAAATGCTTGTTTTTGGTGACCTAAGTGAAGTTTGTTATACTCCCGATTCGCAATTCGGGTTTAAGAGTGGTACTAGTCGCGAGCATGTTCATTCGTTGATAGCTAATCTTTTGCTCAGTGCTCACGATAATAATGATACACTTGTTCTAGCAAGCCACGATGTACGTATAGCATTCGACTCCGGTATCCACGCACATATACTTAGTTCTGCTTGTAAACGCGGAGTTGACCGTTCGGTTGTCGTTGTATGGAGGAGCATGTATAGGAGACTGAGAGTGAAGATTAAAGTCCCCACTCATCGCGGTATGGTGGTATCCACCGTAGTTATACCTGTCCGTAAAGGTATCCGGCAAGGCTCCATTACTTCCCCTCCCCTATACAACAACAGTATTATCATCCCTCAAGAATCTGCCAAAACGTGCTGCATGTATTTAAGTATAGACGTGTTGCTCATCAATTACGCTGATGATATACTTAACGCAAGTAGGTCTGTTTCAAGGGCTGAGGATAACTACAATGTACTGAGTGATGAATATGCTAAGATTGGGCAAGCTTTTAACGCTGCCAAAAGTGAAGTAGTTGTTTTTCGTCGCAACGCGAAAGATTCGACCCCGATTAGCGTGCTCCTAGGTGATACTGCGGTGAGCTCAAAGCCATCTCTCACTTACCTTGGACTGCCGATCGCTTCAGATCTGTGGTCTACTCGTGAAGTACTGGTTGAGCATTTTTCAGAAAAGGCACGCAAAGCATACGGACTACTCCTACCCTGCAAACGTATGTATACCCGCCATATACTCGGAAGGCTTTATTCCGTGTTCGTTATCCCGCATGTTCTGTCACTCTCGCCGTTTTGGTCTCTTTTCACCGAATCAGATAATCGCTCAGTCCGTCGGGTTTACTAAAAGTATGCAAAATATCTGTTAAGTGTTACGCCCTGGGAGAGAAATTCAAGAGTTTCGAAAAATTACAGCGTTGCGGACCCGACTACTGCAGCTACTGAGCGAATCGTCCGATTTCGGCGTTCCCTCAATCCTGATCATGATATGTACCGAGCTATCGTAGGCTAGTTTGATTACGAGTTTAGTATGCTGTATATAGATTGTTATTGAAGTCTTGTTGTTTCTCTTATTGCGTTTTCTTTTTCCCTTTTTTTTTTCTTTTTTTCATTACTCCGTTGTGTAACCTTGTGTTATTTATGATGGGAAATAAAAACCATTCATTCATTCAGTAATACTTGTTACTAATGTAAATAAATTCGCAATTCGAGTGTTTACGGAGGAAA
This sequence comes from Artemia sp. Qi Xiang Cuo, assembly GCF_049724085.1. Lineage (NCBI taxonomy): Eukaryota > Metazoa > Arthropoda > Branchiopoda > Anostraca > Artemiidae > Artemia > Artemia sp. Qi Xiang Cuo. The sequence continues at coordinate 72,767,113 of NC_142805.1, read as the reverse complement.
AAAAGAGTTATACCACTTTTTAAGTTGCTTTGCGAAAAATCGACGTTAAAAAAAAAAAAAAAATGCTTGATGCTTTTAAGTATATTTGTTACTTAACATAATTATGTAAGTTATTATACAATGCTTATTTATATATGTACTGTTTGAATTTACTTTAAATCTTAACTAGTGATGTAATTTTATATGTAAACGTTTGACCTCAATTCAAAGTATTAATAAATTTTTTTTGTATTGTAAAATAATCTGTTTAGTATTAAGTTTGAAAGAATAATCCAGCAAGGAACGTAATGTTTCAATTTAAGCGTGATATTATTTTTGGTGTGATTAAAAAAAAAGTGGAGAAAGTAATTAAAAGTAATCAACTTTCGAATACATTGATATACACGAAAATTGAGTGTTTCATTCTGCTATGTACGTAAAAATATATGCTTTATATGTATACTAATGTGGATATTTATTTTAGATGCAGCATTAGCAATTTTTTTTGAAAATCAAATTTTTCTTAGATTCTATTCGGATCCATTTTTCCTTCAAGCATATTTTGACAAATATTTGGAAAGTGACAAATTTTGAAGACACTTCAAATATATACTATTACTATGATCTCATACTCCATCAACTGATATGTTGAAAACTATAGCAGTAATACAGACTTTACTACAAGTTCGTCAGAAAGTGAAATAAGATCATAACTTAACTCAGGCCTAGAAAATGTGCTAAATAACCCAATGGTTTATTTTATTGAAATACGTGAAAATGCAATGTGCTGGAATATTATGTGAAAATTTAAAGATCAAAATATAATGTGTAATTTATCAAGGCCTTTCTAAAATAAAACATAAACGGTATATCAACCATGTAACACATTGCATTAAATTATTAAAGGGAATTAAATGTAAACTCAAATAATTCATAAACTTGTATAATATAACTTGAAATCTAATTTTAGTAAAACCATTAATATTATGCTTAAGCCGCTTGGGGTCAAGTTAAAACAGAAGGTGCATATGAAGAGGGTAAAAGAGTAATTGTCAGTCCTAGAGACAGAAAAAAAGAGAAACAAGGATGAATTTCAAATTCAATTTCTTCGACAGGAAAGACCATGGCCTATATTGGACCAGAAACATGACCCTGAGGAAACCCATTGAGGGTATATGCACGTAATGACCCAAAGATGGGAGCATAATAGCTTGAGACGGCATTTAGTTGTTTTAAAAGTAAAATATTAAGAATCCGGACAATTCTTCTTTAAATGGGGAGTATTATGGTAAAGCTTTCTAATTTAGTTAATTATTGATTTAGTAAAAATATATGTGACGCAAATATGAAGTTTTGAAATACCACTTTTTATTAAGATAAGGAACATATCCTGCTAAGTTCTGTTTTACGGAAAATTGAGAAATTATCACTTCCTAGCGATTACGTGGGAAGGTGTGGTTGATAAAAATTTATAAAAGCTACATTTTATCGGAAGGGGGAATCTTATACTAACTTAATGCCGGACTGACCTCTTGTCCGTTGTTTTTAGAAATACCTTGGAATTTTGTCTTACCATTGTAGGTGTCTAAGCATCTTATTATATATTATTGTTGTTTTTGAGACTTGTGGTCTACTTGGGACAGCCAGTCCCAGTAGACAGAATATATCCGATTATATTATATGTTAAATGAATAAAAGTATTGTATTTTAGACAACCTTTCTACGATCTACTTTTAGCTTCTCGAAAATACCCAGTCGGTACGTCTCATTAGTTCGGTCATAGCCTAAGGCACGCTACCAAAGTTTAATTACCTTAGGGCCGGAGTTTATTTCCCCTATAGAGGGAGAATAAAGGTATTTATGACGACAACCCCCAAATACCACAAATAAAACTTCACAACAACTCAACTAGAAGGAAAAACCACTTGATGAACAGGAAGGCTGAAACATTTTCTTTGTTGTCAGATTAGAACAACTTATATGTCATTATCATAATGCCTTTGCATTGACAGTAGGTAAGAGTTAGTAGCTATAGGCTCCACAGTTGACATCCATACTCTTTGTTTTTTAATACCATTTATGCATTTTGTTCCTTGTCTATGAACAGACTCAAGAGCCATCTAGTCAGTTTTATTAAGTGGCAAGGCAATGCACATTCTATTCTCCAATCTAGGTCTCACCAAGCTTTTATGGAGTTTAATCACTATTGCTGGGGATTTACCAGTAATTTATGTGCTTGATGATACCAAAGCTTTGGCTAGCAGCTGCTACTGCAGCATTGGTGTGGCTGTTGAATTTGAGTTCTTCATCCACAACAACACCCAAATCTCTATCTGAAGTACTCTTAGAAATTGGTTGTCTCTCACCAGAATTTGTTAACATTGAACATTGCCTTCATGGCTTATTTCTTCCAAAATGGAGAACCTTGCACTTTTCAACATTAAACGTGAGTCTCCAATACTTGCCCATTTGCAAAAGCAATCATGGTCAATAACACTATTGTTATTGACTATATACCCAATTGACTGAATAATGTTCATAAGCTGCTTTTATCAGGAGAAACTAATCTGCACCTTTACCATAGGCCTCTGTGCCTTACATTACAACTGCACCTTTACCCTCTTTTCTTATCAACATTGAATAACCCTCCAAAATTCTTTTCTGAAAGAAGTGGTCCAGTGATGAAGTTTAAGTTAAAGTTTAGGGCTACATCAACTTCAGTGTGCTCTGCTCACTGTGTTAAAAGAAATGTAATTCATTTCTATACTAGCCCTAGCTCTTTTCCAGATAGCATCCTGAATTGCCTAATGCTCTTTTACCCACCTCTTTTCATCCGAAAAATCAGAAAGAAACAAGTGAATAGAATTACAAAAAGGAAGGTAGAATGTTTGCTTCAAGAAGAAATTATTCTTCTTCCTACTAACCGATGTATATGGTGAGCCCACGATGACAGTTTTCATCTGTAAGAAACAGATTAGCCGGGATGACAGTTAAAGCCTAAAGGCAGATATCGCTAAGGAAAAAAGTGGACAAAAAAAAGGTGGCGCATTAGTAACGCCGCCACCGTGAGAATCAGCGGTGGCGTCAGTTCACTGATGCTAGCTCATTGGCACCGCCACGCTGATTTTTCGGTGTGGCTCCGGGTTTATCTCTACTTCTTCGCTTCACTTTATTGTATTCGTCCGTTAAAATATCTAAGTTTTAATTTGATGTCTACACTGCTTCTTTTTATGAAACCTTGCTGCTCTAAAAGGCAAGCCATCTCATTCCAAATTGGAATTTTGTTCACCATAGAGTTCAGAACTTGATAGAAATCTTTCCATGTATTTATCAAACCCAAATTTTAGAACTGTTCCATTTTCTAGCATTTTGCAAATCTTCAATATCTTCTCTAGTTTTTCTCATTCTTGTTTGATTTTAACACAATTGTTTTTTAATATTCTTGTACTTCATCTTGTGTTGTATCAACGGTTATTTATCCCATATTTGTCCTGTACTGATTCAGAAGCTGCTGCCTTAGTTAATATTTGTGGAAGAAGGAATATCTTAGTTTTTTGCAATCCGTAAAAACGGAATAAAATATCCGTCTCCATAGAAAAGAATTGGCATTTTTACTTTCTATTTTTGCAGAAAATGCCAAATGGAGACTTCGCTTAAGTTTTTTTTTCTGGAAAGGAGTTTATTGGTAAATTGTTATCGTATTGGTTTGATAACGATATATCGGACACGAAAATTTCATATCGGTCGGGCCCTAATCACAACAGCAAATTAATTCATTTACTATGTCTGTCGACTTGTTGGTGGACATATAACACTGACATCAGATATGGATAAGTGTTGATATGTTAGTTTGTGACTAAATTGTTTGTGGGAGGGGGTCAAAAATTAGAATGAAACATATTATTTGATAGTTGGGATAAAAAGTACGAGTAAATTCTTTATAAATAATTTAGGACTAGGGGAGGGGGTGCTTGAACCCGAAGCTGCTTCTCCTGCATACTCTACTATTAGTACTATTACTGTTTTTATATACCGTAAACTGGGAGGACTTTTACATAGTTTTCAACTTTAAAGCCCTCTAGGAGTTAGCAGGGCGATAAAAAAATATCTGCTTAATTTTAGGGTCCGGAATGGATGAAAGGTGTTTCTTTTTCAAAGTGACTGATTTCCTTTGCTTTTTAAATCAATATTGATGAGCCCTCCAGTACTAGCCCTCAGTCGCGATGAAATTCAATAGTTTGTGCAGTTCACAAGGCAGCTTTCATATTAGCTTTAACACTCATTGAAATCCCATTTATTTCAATGGTATTTTCATTTGCATTAGACCTTGTAAATAAATACGGTCTAAAGCAGCTTCTGTACCAACCATTAGCCCCACCTCCTCCTGAAGTAGAATAAAATAAACACTACTGCCTATGAAAAACCACACAAATAGAAACCCAACTATGCTAGTTTGGATACCCTAAAATAAGGTACTGAACGTTTGATGTTTTGTTTAGTTCACTATTGTTTGTCGTGTAGATCAGGCAGCAAGATTTTCAGATTTATGCTGGTTGAATGGTTAATAATGGTCCTGCAAATGTCACTGTTCAGAGGCTGACATTATGTTAGGTTCAGACGAATAGGATTTTAACAGAATCTTTAGAGGGAGAAAGGATTCCTATAAGGTTTTCCAAAAAGGGCAAAAGCATTTTAGATTTCTTTTTTTTTAGACCCTATAAGGGTGACAAGATTTTCGATATTACGCAAATAAAACGCATTGATTCTTCAAGAAGAAGCAAATTTTAAGGGGTTATTAGAAAATTAGCAGATTAATGGAAATAGACCTAAAATAAATATATATAACAAAACAAAAAAAATGTAAACAACACTATGAAAACTGGAAAAAGATGTTTCTGTTTATTTCCTTTTTAATAAAAATAAAATAAATACTATATCATTCAAACGCTTTAAAGCCTTACAATATTATAAATAACTTAATTTTACGCGTAAATAACCCCCCAAAAAAAACATTAATTTACCTTAAAACACCATAGCCTTCACAAAGCATCACTATAGAATCTCAATAAAAACGTCTCTTTACGTCTCAACCTAAAATTAGTGCTGAAAACTGTCAAAAAAAAGTAAAAAATACAGGTGCAACAACAGACCAGTCAATGTCGAAAACGCTATATTTTGTTTCAGGTACCTCGCTTCTGGCGATGCCATGTTTTCCCTTTCCCTTCTGTTTCGGATCTCCAAATCTATAATTTCTCTCATGGTTAGAGAAACCTGTGCAGCAATTTGGGAAGCCCTGCAGCTTTTTATATATGAAACCTCTAACAAAATAAGATTTGAAATTAGTATCAAAAGAATTCGAGGAGCTATGGTAGTTTGCCAATAGTATTGGGGCTATAGATGGAAAGCTCTGTATAATACAGGCTCCACCAAACAGCGGTTCAAACTTTTACGGTTTTCATGGATTTTTTAGCATTATTCTCCTTGGAATTTGTAATGCGAGATACAAGTTTATGTGTATTGACGTTGGAGCTAAGGGTAGAGAAAACAATAGTGGGATTTTTAGCCAATCTACATTCGGAAGTGCTCTATATGAAGGAAGACTACCCATCCCTGAGCCTCCAAAATTGAATGTAAAACTACTTTTAAGTCTTTGTAGGTGATGAAGCTTTCCCTCTGAAACAAAACATTATGAGACCTTATGGGCGAGCAAGGAATTTATCAATCGAACAGAAAATCTATTACTAAAGACTGTCAAGAGCATAGAAAGGAATTTATCAATCGAACAGAAAATCTTCAACTATAGACTGCCAAGAGCACGGAGAGCTAATGATAATGCATTTGGGATCCTCGGTGGTCACTTTACGATACTTAAAGGGACCTTGCAATGTAAAATTGAAATAGCTCATAAAGTCATCAAGACATTTAGTATTCTGCACTATTCTTTGATAATAATAAATGCAGAGAATGAACCAAAGTTTAGTTGACAGAGATCAAAGTGGGAGGATAATTCCTGGATCCTGGAGGGATGTCAGCGTACTAAATTCTGCAGAAAATCTTCCTGGGAATTCTTCCGGTGCCAAACCCAATGCCATTCGTGACAAATATAAAGACTATAACAATGGAGTTAGATCAGTTCCTTGGCAAGCAGAAGCTATAGCAAATGGAAATTTTTGAAGAATGGGCATATCTTTAGTATTTAATCTGATTTTTATATGCTGTAAATTTATATGCGATTTTTATTATTATTAATTCTGTATCCAATTGTTATATCAGACTATTTGCTATAAAAGATGATTTTACATCATTATTTACAAAAAATTTTTTCAGGTCAAGACTCCCAATTAAACGAAAAATGATCAGAAATAAGATCAAACATATCTATGCTGAGCTGCATTTTTACATATTTAAGTTTAAGTTTTTAATCAGATTTATCTGATTTTTGATTTCTGATTTTGAAAAATACTCAGCTGCATTTTTATATGCTTTTTATCTTTATATTTAGTATTCTATCTTTAGTATTTAATCTGATTTTTATATGCTGTAAATTTAAATGCGGTTTTTATTATTTTTAATTTTATATGAAATTTTTATTTCTGATTATTTGCTATAAAGGATGATTGTACATCCTTTTTTATATATTTTAATTCTTGTAAAGGCCCCCATTAATCTGATAATTGTATGCTGTAACTTTATATGCGATTTTTATTATTAATTTCACATGCAGTTTTTATATCTGATTACTTTTAATATTTGCTGCAACTAGAGTACAGTACAGGCTATACGAGAACTCCCTTGCCTTATTAGACCAATATGTATCTTTATCTTTGAGGAGCTGGTTTCTCTTTCTTTTCTTTTTCCCTTTTTGTAGTGCTCCACTATAATCTATTTCTATAGATGGTGGGCGAATAAATGTCATTATTATTATTATTATATGAACAATGCTTAAGATTAATCAGGGTTGTTGCATTTGCTGAGACCTACTAAAGAGCAAACCTCAATCCATAGTAACCGAAAATTTTACTTTGGCCTGATTTTAGCCTAATCTCAAACACCAAATCTCCTTGAATACAAAGCTATCCCATTACTCTGTGCCAGACTCAATATTTTCAGTATTTCAGCAGTATACCAAACTAAAACTGAATTGCAAAATAAAACTGATAGCAAAAGTATTTTTCTTATCAAAATTAAATGGTAAAAAAATGCTTCACTTAACGAGATCCACTTGGGCACTTCTACTTAAAACATAAGAAAACGGCAAAACTTTCACTGTCCTTCAACGGTGTGAAGTTCTTCAAACACCATCGTCTGGAATTTCATTTTGAGATACGCCTAACACAAAGTCGGCAACTTATCTATATCACGAGCAAGAGCCACGAAAAACTCGTATTAGGTGTTCTTCTCTCTTCCTTTTATAGGTTACTCAGGTTTTAACAGACTGCACTTAAGATATTCTCTTTATTTATTGCACTTTCAATTGTATCGGAAGCATCTTCGCCAAAAGAAGGAACAGAACTACCTACCTTGTTTCGCTTATTAGCTCCCTTCCTAAAACTAGTAGGATTCAGGACTGTGCGAGACTGACACTCTATCGTGGACATGTTCCCTGACCTGCTGTTTGGGGGCAACTCTTTTGATTGCAAGGGCAACCAAATTTGATTTTCTTTTTGGGGTACCAATGAAAGGACAGGGAAGCGTCGTGGCGAAGTTGAGATCAGGGGCTGCTTTGAAGTATTAGCGTACTTCAGAGAATTATTTTGACGAAGACCCACTATTTTTGGTAGTGTGCTAAGTACCTTTGTTTATCTTGTGATTTCTTGTACCTCAAAGTCTGAGCTCATATTAGCAGCAATAGCTTTTGAATTTTTCATCAGCTCTTGTGTAGTAGGGTTTTGTCTTGGTAGTCTTGATGATGAAGGGCTAGCAAAAGTGAAGTTCAAGCCATCATAACTGTTTTCTTTGTCACTATAGAGTAAAATCTCGACTACTCGGCTATGCAATCGGGAACGAAGTTGCCACTAGTTCTGAAAGAGAAAGAATAAACATATATTTAAAGGACCTTAAAGGTCTAAACAAAGCTGACGACACTCCTGGTGACCAAAGGGTGGACAGGCCCCACCCAGCCAAAAAAGAAGACTTTGTGAGGCAATGGACACAATAAATTATCCACTTAAAACCAGACAAATTATATTTGCAGTAAAATCTGAGACACATGAAGAATACATTTAAGGCAAAATACTACGATTCAAAATTATTAAAACTCTCAAGAATGATTCTGAATTGACGGCTAATTGCGTTTCAATAAAAATATGAAACTCAAACACATCCGAAATTTATATTAATATCCGAGTCACCCTTATAACGATCAGAAACTAAGAGGAGTATGGCTGACATCCCCCGTACTTTCTTTAGACCAGTACATAGTTTGGACTATAAGGAAAACAAAATACATTTAAAATGTTTTTTCTTCATACAAATTTAACAAATTCAAACTTATTAAGACTTTAAGGGAATGAATTTCATTAAATTGAAATTGTATGTAATGAAAATATAACAAAATTCATTTTCAGAATGAATCGGTTCATTTTTTAACCCAGATAAAACTTTTATCATCTCCACAATTATCTACAGCATAATAATATTCTCATTGAAGCAAGTGATTGCAATTTTCAGCCTTATTTTGGTTGAAATTAGCACACGAAATCTTTCTAAAGTACGCCTGGCAGTTTTTCTTCAAATCATCCAACTTCTTCGACATCTTTCTTTTTCTTCAAATCATCCAAATACGTTTAAAGGTTAATAAAACTGAACTCTTACATATATGCACTGAAGCCATTGACAATCCTTCCTTAAGTATAATGAAATCAAATGACATACATTGAAATGAATATTAGGAGATGTAGAATTGTTTAAAGAATGTACAGAAGGGTCTTAGATTAGGAATGATCCATATATAAAATGATTTGGTCTTTGGCTTCTAAAATATTTCTAATATTTTATATATCAGCTATCTTTCGTCATAATTCACCACAAGGGATTGGTCTTACACTGGGTATCGCTGAGTCTCTTCTTTTCTTCCAACTAGAATCCAACTACAATATACGACTTACTTCTATAGACGCGACTCTTCTTTTCTTTGAAGTTGAACTTCGTTCACAATATGGTGAGACTTTTCGCAACTGAAAAAGCAAACAATTTACGAAAATTAAACAATCGCATCTTAGTAGTTCTTTCAAATATAATAATGGGCCTTTGCAGCGAAACGACAGCTTCGCTAAAGTGTAGTTTTTGTAAACATAAATTCGCTAAACTGAGCTGCACAAGGCAATGCAACATGAAATTTATATTTCAGCGCGTTGAAACTTATAGTCTAAAGCAGAGCATATGAAAATTTATTTGAAAATTTTGTGGGGAAGTTTCCCCTCGATTCGCAAGAACAGTTTTGTTAAGCAAAGGGTCTGTTCAAGGCCGTTAAGATGTAGATAATTATTTGTAATACGAGGTGTTTAATAAAACATAATTCATTTGTTGTTTTCACAGCACCCGCCATCTATACTAATTATGTTACCATGGTAAGCGAAGCTATTCACTTGATCAATCTTCATGTTACCTGACATTAGAGACCAACAGGTGTTAGAGGGCCGATATTAGGATCACTGTCATTATCAAATATCGGAAAAAATATCGGTGATCAGCTGTTTTTATTTTTTTTTTTTTTTTTTTTTTTTTTTTTAGCGCAACTTGTCTAAGATGGTACCAGATTTACTTAGATAATTTTGCTTACCCAGTCCTTTTGATTGGAGCCACGATCTAACCCTGCTTATGGTGGAGAGCAGGGCAGGTGAGTCAAATAACAAAAAAATAAAGAGGTGAAGTTCCAGCTCAGCCTTTGCTGGTCCATACTAGGGCGTCGCATAGACGTTTCACCTGCGAAATCTCTTTTGCGGGGACAAGTAGCAAGCCTGTCACCCAACCTTGCTGTGGGAAAAATAAAATGAATTCTAATTATATTTGCGGTCAATACTTGTCAATATACACCAGGTGCAGCAATGTTCTAAGTGTGTGGTGACTTCAAGAATCCTCTATCGAAACAACTAAAAAGAATACACTAAACTATACATTTCTCTTTAATGAATTTTCACTTACGTGGGTTCCTAGATTCAATCGGTTAAAACATTGACATACAGTCAGGGGTGCAACAATAGGGGAGATGGAGTGTTTTAAGGTGGGGAGGGGGAAATCCAAGGTGTTACCGCCGCGTTTCAACACCTTGCAAATTTACCTTAAATATTTAGCTTGATTGTCCACGTTTTTCGGCGTAGTGGACAGTTTTGTCGAAACATTCTTTAACTTCCTCCTCCGATCTTAAAAATGTAGCTTCACTCCTCTGTCCATTGCGCCAAGCATGGATTAATTAGCAATATACAATATAATAAGAATGTAAATTAGTTTTCATATTAATATCTAAGTTATTAAAATTCAAAGTCCAGCTATTGAAATTTGGGTTATATCAATTTCAATAATTTCAATTTGGATCAATTTCAATAAACATCCTATACTTCTTTCAATCAAATTTTCGCGTATTTGTATTTATATAACTAAACCGATTTCTTTGATTTAATTTTTGTCTTTTGTCATTTCCGCAAATATCTGCCATTTCGTTTGTGTGCTTGCTCAGAAGCTGCTGATCAGAAAAGATAAAGAAAGTCAAACAATTCTTGTAAACGGCCTAATTTTTGAATATCCACAGTGAACTATTTAGGTTGTTCTTTGCTGTGTAATAAACCAGGAAGAAACACATGAGTATGAATATGGGCAGAGAATGGGGGTTTAAATTTTAGGTAACGTTGTTTTTTCGGAGGGAAATTTATCGGCAAGTTATATCGGTATCGTATCAATACGCAACTAACATATTGGAATCGCTATGGGACCCAAAAAATCCATATCGGTCGGGCCCAGCCCAAGATCACCACCAAATTTGCACCGTTTTTTAACTAAAAACCATCATTATAACAAAAGTGATGAGTTTTTTCTTACAGTCATTAGTGATACAGCAACAAGCATATATACTATGCACGCATTTTATTATACTACGGAATTACTGTGTTGACACTCAGCGGGGTAATCATCAAAAACAAAATCTATGTCTGTGTTCAAATCCTTAGTCGAAGCATAACTGGTAAACTTAGATGTAAACAGTAAAAATCGAACATCTAAATGTTTAGCAAATTATGTGTTCTACCCAATTAGACACAACTGTAGGTGAAGACAAGTGGCTCAGTAGGCCATACCAAGGCTTCTTATTTCTAAAGTAAACCTATGTCTTTTAAAAAACAATTGAGGCACATGAAAGAATATATTTTGCATAATTGATCCTAATATGTTGGATTTTTTTCTAATATTATTCTTTTTTACTTGTTCCATATTATCGGTAGACTGCAAGTATTTTTTGAAAAACTTGCGTTTGAGTCTACTATTTTCAAACTGCCTCACCGACAAGAAGCAAATAGATTCTAGCCTAAACAAAGAATATTTTCGTTTTAATTATGCTATGTTTGGGGTAGTTCAGATTAATTTCATCTGCTACATTTTATTATCCCTCTCCGAAAAAAAAAGAAGATTTGAACTAATGACAAAACAATTTACTTAGTTATTTTTTGTTTTAGTTAGTTATTTAAAATAATTTTGAAAAATGAAAATATATTGCAAGAAACATTAAGAGCGAAATTAAAATCTAAAACTAAGCAAATTTAGTATTTTGGCGAATCAAACTTAAAGCACAAAGTAACTAGCCTACCTTGAATGAATAAATGGAACTTGAATAATAAGAAAAAGTAAGTCAACCTGAAGAAAATTTGATATCCCCATGACTGAATAAATGAAACTTGTCAGGCATAGAAATTAAAAGGATTACTAAAGTAAATTTAAAAACAAGAAGAAATTATAACAAACAAAAACGTGGCAAACAGCCTCATAAACCTTTTTCAAACAGTTTGCGGTAACGAAGTGTAAGTAAGGAGTGACTCAGCTCAATAGTAACTAAGACTCTAATGATCGGAATTTTAATATTAATAAATATATTGACAGAATATATATGACTCATAAGCTTCATGTCACCCATAAGAGGCAACAAACCTGAAAAATTTTCGAAAGGGGAGAGGATCCTCTAAAAGTAAAATAATCTTAACGTAAATCCCATCATCAAATTCAGCGTATCAGAGAACCTAAGTATAGATTCCAAGCTCCTGTCAACGAAAATGTGGAATTTTGTATTGTTGGTCAGAAGAAAGATCATGTATTCGTTTTTATTTATTATTTGTTTGTTGTTTTTTATGAGGAGATTGTGTCATACCAATTGTCCTAAACAGCGGGAGAGGGCTCATTCGAACGAAAGTTAAAAGTTCTACTGCCCTTTTTAGGTGACCAAAAACATTAGAGAGGCAGCTAGGTCCCCTCCCATACCCTTTCCTCCCGAACAATCGTCCTATCAAAATTTTGAGATTGTCACTTTCTTCAGCATAGTTAAAGTCCCAAAACTATGTCTTTGGATAAAACATGACCCCCCCCCCAGCCCCTAAAGTAAGATCTTTTAATTTATACGCTACCAGATAGGTTACGCTCTCTATTGAAGCGATCTTATTGACACTAAAATTCAAACCAATTTTTGTAATTCTAAACTCTGAAAAATTTCGACAAATTAGCGATTATAATAACATTTTCCTCAGGGACAATCAAATAGCCTTTACCGTATTCTTTCGAACTCATCCCATAAAGATGGCCAATATAAAAAGGAGCAATAGAACATAAACGCTTATGACTCCTGATGTGATACAAAACAAGCTACTACCCTCATTTCCAACCTTAACCATAACAATTTTGTTCTCGTGCATAGCCTGATCACCTAGATGTATTTTTTAGGTACACCTTACACGATGCAGGACCTTTGCTAAAAATTTCGACTAAATCAAATGCTTATTCATAATTTATAAAGCTAAGTAACGAATAGACTGCTGACTCGTGTATCTCTTAATTCTTTATCGAAAAGTCAAAATTTGATCGACACGTCCCCTCCCAACCAAAAACCAAACTACTCTTCTCTTAGTACTTTATCTGAAAATAATCTCGAAGTAAATAAAAATGTCCTCATGCATGGTAGATTGCTTCCTGCAGAAAAATCTAATGCTTCTACAATTATAAAAATCATTTTGATTGTTTTTCTTATTAATTTAAACAAAATTTCTAAAAAAAAATTTTCCAAAGAAAATTAAAAAGTCATAGTTATAAGACAATAAAAAACGATTCCAGCAGTAATTCAAACTCAAAACGACCAAAAACTACTATTCAAGAATAAAATGAAACCTACAACAACCCGAAATTAAATAAACAATAATAGCAAACATAAGAGATTTGGGTAATAATATAAATAAAAAAAAACAAAATTTAAACGAGTAAAAAGTTTAATACGTAATTAAATAAAAAAAAAAGGTTTTTTAACTTAAATTAAGTATTTAAATTAAAAATTGAAACTAGCCGAAATTATTCCGTATATGAAAGGGGCCTTTCTCCTCCTACACGACTCGCTCTTTGCGCTTAAGTTTCACTCTTTGTCACAACTCTAATTTTAAAACAATAAAAACAATAATTACTCCCCAATAAATTCCTATTAAAAATTCAAATGTCTATCCAAAACAATTTAAAATGTTTAGCCAAAACATGTTTAGCCCAAAAATGTCTAGCCAAAACAACTTGTTGATGATTTCATGACACAGTACTCTTTCTTGTTTATAAGCTAGCTTATGAACAAGTGCTTTCATATTAGAAATAATTTATGTTCCTTTTAACTTTTAATGTCACTCCTTGCTTTCAGCTGAAAAAACTTATTCCAGAACATTTTTCTGCTAAAGCAGGTTCGAATTTAGCTTACCGTTTATGAAAATTTAAAACAAAATTGGCAAATTAATTTCGGCAGATTTATTCCATATATGAAGGGTTGCCCCTTCCTCAATACCTTGCTCTTTACGCTAAAGCTGTTAGCACTTTAAAAAAAAAGCTTCCTATTCTAATTAAAAGGCCCCCGTGTTTCAGTAGACACTTAAAAAATTGAGAAAAACGGTCAAACTACAGCGTAAAGAGAAAGGAATTGAGGAGGGGACAACCCTTCATATATCGAATAATTTCTGTTCGTTTTTCAATGCCGGTAAATCTGGCTCACCATCTGTAAAATATACCCCACTTACCACGTAAAACTACTTCATGTACCTGTCATCCAACATACCGGGCACCCCCCCCCCCTGTCAAAGTACCGCCAGAAACGCATCCGGGTTGTTTCTTATGAAATAAAATATCAAAAGTACCCAATTTTAAAGAAAAGACCTGGAAAATTCTACAGTAGAGATCTATGATACGCTTAATTCGATGGTGGGGTTTTGATTAAGATTCATTCAATTTTAAAAATTGTTTTTACCTTATTTACAAAATAAGGCAAATTTTCTCAGGCTTGTAGTTTTTACTGGGCAACACTAAACTTGATCAATCTTATATCATTGGAATCAACATAATAAGCTGGCTCTTTTGATGTATCTATTGATATCAAAAACCCATTTTTTAAAGTTTTGGTTACTATTGAGCTGAGTTCCTCCTTACTTACAGTTCGTTACCACGAACTGTTTGATGTGTATTTTTTTAAACTATGTGTCTAGAACCGTATGCTTTTGTTTTTGGAAAACTGACGGCAAATGAAAACTAAATGACTATAATAATCAATAATACTAGGCACATATTAAACGAACATTTGATATATAATAACATTAACAAAGGAATTTTTCAATATTGTAAATATAAAAGAACATATTAAATATAATTCATCTTTAGTAAGGTGCAAATGACATACTTAGATATTTATGGTTAGAGGAGGGGGCAGTATCCAAACTCCTGTTTGTAACTATTTTCGCTTTGTTTTAAGTTCGACTTGAATATTGAATTAATTTTTTCTATTAAAAATTGAAGATACACCCTTCTGACAAAAGATACACATACAGATCTTCTGATTGAGGTAAACATTAGAATCTTCTGATTTAGTTCAACATCCACTTAATATTCAATGATATATATAAATTAATAACCTTTGGTATTCTTGAGATATTGCAGATAACATTTTTTTGGCAACCTGGATGCACTGTGTCATTTTGATATAAAGGATATTGTTATTTTTTTTATCTTTTAGCTCAATAATTTTAATTTTAATAGCAAAAGTTGCAATAGTTTCAAAAGTCAGAGTCCCAATCGCAGCCGGAGAAACAGTCAAATTTCATTCACAGCTGAAAGTCACCGCAATTGTAGTCTTTTCTTGTCAGACTCGGAAATAGTGTCAGTTGTAAGCATTCGTGGGCTTCAGTACACACAGTAATAAGTAGTAATAGCAAGAAGTAATCATGGCCACTACTTATGAAAGCTGAAAATAGTCTCAGTCTTAGTAAAATTACAACCATTAGATGGTTAAGCCATAGTCACAAGAAGTCTTATTCTCTAGTATTGGCAGTCAAAATAGTAAGAGTTACAAATAGTAAAAGATGCAAGTAGTCCCACTAGCAGATACAAATAGATACAAATAGATACAAAAATACCTGGCCACAATCATAGGTAGTTGCACTTGCATTTAGTCCCAAGTTGTTATAGTTGCAGCTGAAGATCGGCGTTGTCACAAGTAGATGCAGTTACAGTCACAGAAGTAGCAATAGCGGTCCTGACAACAGTAAGCTATTACCCTTTGCCGCTCCCGAGATATTGCAGGTAAACCCATGTGACAACGTTGATACACATAGTGGACACGGTACTGGTGTAAAATAGAGGTGGTCGAAGTTGCAAGAAATCACACATGCAAGTAGTTTCAAGTAGTCAGAGTCACAATCGCAAGTATTCGAAATCACAACTACAGTAATAGTAGCAGTAGTGGTCCTGAAAGTATAAAGTGAATTCCTATAACCATTCCTAAAATATTGCACATATGCCCTTTTAGTAACCTTGATATAAGATGTGCCTAATGCTTCGTTAGGCATCGTAGATGATATATTTTCTATATGTCCTCTGTTTCTAAGACGACTAGAAATTACATCTTTTGACTAGTTTAAATAGAAGTAAAAATTGAAATTTGACATCTATACACGAGAGATATAACATAAACTGGGCAAGAAGAGAGGGGCTGGTTGACCTCCAGTCTTTCTTCAACATCCCCTCCACATTCCTTGAAAGTTTCAACGTCTATTGCCCTCAGTCATTCCTTAGACGTTACTGATGTTGCCTTTTCACAACCAAAAAGCACAGTTTGTTTTAATTGTGTTCAATATCCCTCTCAACATTTCCTTAAAGTTTCACCTCAGTAGCTTTTTTATATTCAGGATCTAATATGCCTTCTTTTCTTAATGCCTTAAATGTTAAAAATGGGTAACTTGCATCACAAGCACACCTTGTCCTACTGGAGTCGGGGAATTTACTTAATCCATTAGTTCTAATTATTTAAGTTTTCTATTATTTTGAGCAGGACGGATAACTCATAATTTTTATCGGGTACATCTTGGGAAAAGGGCGTTTTCAGGGGCTGGGAGAGATCTTAAGAGTCCATGAGACCTCCAGTTGAAGGAAGGTTTTATGCAATTGTGTGTTCATCTTGGTTTGGACATGATTTTCCACACTTATGTTTAGAATGACTTTAAATTTGGAATGACTTTTGAAATTATCACAATAAATGGAAAATGAAATAAAAAAATAAAATTTTTTTCTGATTTCATAATAACCAGCGTGCAAGACGAAACGCAAATTCTTTCAAATAAAACTAAAAACAAAATGAAAATTTAAACGATCAAAATTATTACGTATGTGAGGGGGGCTTCCCCCTCCTTAATACCCCGCTCTTGACGTTGCAGTTTTGACTTTAACTTATTAAAATAACGGTCACAGTCTAGGGGGGGATTGTAAAAAAAATATTCTTGACAATTTGATTCAGTGATGCCCAACAATTAAAAAAGTTTCGAGTTTTAGAGCGGCTCATAATCGGGTTAATTGCCAAAGCTCCACCTCCTACATTTTGTCCTAAATAAATCCAAGCTTATTCGTTTTAAACTGGGGGGGGGGAGGACATTATCCTCCCCTAATTGTCA
Source organism: Artemia sp. Qi Xiang Cuo (assembly GCF_049724085.1). NCBI lineage: Eukaryota > Metazoa > Arthropoda > Branchiopoda > Anostraca > Artemiidae > Artemia > Artemia sp. Qi Xiang Cuo. The sequence continues at coordinate 72,749,984 of NC_142805.1, read as the reverse complement.
GTGACGTCTAAATATGTACTTTTTCGAAATGAAAATTTACCCTTTTTGTCAGTTACGACTGTATTTCCTTTAATTAGAATATTTCTCACCAACAGCCAGTTGCGTAGCAAGGGGGGTAAAGGAGACAGCTATCCCGGTCAAAGCCTATGAGAAGCACGTAACAGAAGTTTATATTTGTTATAATATGATGTTACTTATCGAGGGAGGAGGTCCAAAAACTGACCCACGCAGTCTGGTAGGCGCGGGGGGGGGGGGAGTTAAACTCGTAATGATTAAGAAAATCTATTAAAAGAAAAAAGTCGAGAAACTAATTTTCTGAATTTAATGCAGCAACAACTTTATTAGTCTGCTGTTTGTAGGCAACAGGACACAAACATTTTGTAACCGTAATAACAATCCATTACCTATCTTGTAATCTCATATTTGAAAAATAGCTTCTAACAATGTTTATCAATGTTTGTACAATAATATTTACATTTTTTATACCTTTACGCAATTTTAATTTCTTCCTGAGTTTTAGTTGAATAAGTTGTGACCGAAAAGAAAAACAAAGATAATTCGAGATCGATTTATTAACTAGGCATTGCAAAGGAAATGCTATCCTGACCTGAATAAAAAGATGCAAAAGATATACAAGTTCAAGTTCAAGTTCCACTTAGTTCCATAAATAACAATAACAAAAACAATATCCCAAAGGGCTCAATGTCCCGTTATTTGGGAAACAACATAGAATAAATAACTAATATTGAAACTTGGCATAAACAATACTGAACAGTTTTTAACTTATAAATCTATAAGGAAAAGAAGTCAACTCACCGACAGTCCACACGAAACAGCGACCCTCCTATCACCCGACAATAAAAAAATAAATCAAAAATGAAAAATTCTCTACATCATCGAGGATCCAACGCCAACAAAAAAACAATACAACAACTATAAACTAATTAATATTTAGCTTTAATAAGAAACTTTTCATCTGTATTTTAAAGGAGCCAAGTGTTTGTGACTGACGAATCTCAGCAGGAACCAAGTTCCAAGCACGTCCCACAGTCACGACCAGACCACAGTCAGAACGAACCGAGGGATTAGCCTGAATCATAACATCCTCCCTGTTTCGAACTGCGTAAAAATTTACGTCCCCAACTGACTTAAGTAGTCCAGAACAACAAACTGGGAGATCTCCGTGGAAGAATTGATATGACAACGAAGCTAGAGATATAACATAAATATCTCTAATCTTAAGGAGATTAACAGGAGAGTGTGTAGTCGACTGGAGAACTGTTACCGCTTTCTCATGAAGAATATGAACAGGAGCAAGTACAGAAGAAAATGTAGACATCCACACAGACGAACAGTAACATATATAAGGGAAAATGAGAGAGAAATATAAAAGACGGAGCATAGGAAAAGGAAATAAACGCTTTAGTTTACGGATGATTCCAAGTCCACGGGAAATTTTCACTCTTATTACTTGAACGTGCAACTTAAACGATAAATTTTCATCCAAAAGAACTCCCAGGAATCGCACATATCGATCTGGGGGGCGACTTACGGAGCCTCTTGGTGTAGGATGTTCAGTAATTCTGGGGCAGCTCACACCTGTACGGGACAAAATAAGAAGGTACGATTTTTTTACATTTAAAGCTAGTTGATTTATGTCAAACCAATTGAGTATCTTTTCAGTCATTGCTTGAAGCTTTAGAATAAGGGATGACTCATCCGGAGCTGCAGCACCTAGAGTAGTGTCATCTGCAAATGCTACCAGTGCTTCTCGACTATCAGATGTGGACGCCGACATAGTCTGAGAGTAACATTTGTGACAAAATCCACAGCAAACATTGGGAATTGGGGTGTTTAGAAGTCGGTAGAGGTCGTTCACATATATCAGGAATAGGGTTGGCCCCAGAATAGAACCTTGGGGTACTCCGTATTCAATTGGAATTTCCTTGTCTGTATCTTCCATGGCAATAGATCTGTCAGTAAGGTATGAAGAGAGCCAAGACAATGCTTCCCCACGCACACCATGATGAGAAAGTTTACCAATGAGAATCTTGTGTGTAAGGCTGTCAAAAGCTTTCTTTACATCGAGAAAAATGGCTGCAGGAATAAGCTTAGAGTCTAAAGATTGTCGTATAAACTGAAGAAGTTTATTACAAGCATGTTCTGTAGAGTACTTTGCGCGAAACCCAAACTGATGCTTATGGAAAAAAGATTTAGCTTCAAGAAACCTTACCAGACGTTTGAGCATTGGCCTTTCAAATATCTTAGAGAACACTGACAAAAGAGAGATCGGCCTATAAGTCCCAGGATCCTCACGGTCACCTCCTTTAAAGAGAGCTATCACACGCGACAATTTAAGACGTTGAGGAAATACTCCTAGTTGAAATGACCTATTAATCAAATGGCAAAGTGGGGTGATAATCGACGGAAGGATATGTTTAATTACTTTAGCAGAAATTTTGTCAAAACCTGTTGAAGAATTCTTTAATGACAAAACAATATTTGTAATTTCCTGCACTGTAACGTCCTCAAGAGCCATTGATTTCAAGCACGGGGGGCCTAGGAACTGCTTCCAAGTCTGAGACACCGAGCAGTGAGAAACGCTATTAGCAGTTGATTTCCCTATTTCCGCAAAGAATTTGTTCATATGATGTCGAACTTGGCCTTTTTCTGTGATAAGTTGATCGTCTACCATAAGAGACTTAGGGAGACCTTCTAGTTTTTTCGATGGCCGACTAAATTCCTTAATTACGTCCCACGTCTTCTTTATATTTCTACCGCAATCCTCAAATCTCTTAGTATAATACACTGTTTTTGTTCTCCGAATAATTGATTTCAGCATATTACGGTACAACTTAAATGCTTCTAATTTAGCATCACTTGGTCTGTTTTTGTACTCTTTCCAAAGGTTCTGCTTTCTATTTATTGACTTGAGGACTCCCGGTGTTAGCCAGGGAGCTATGGGTGTTGATCTTCTTGATCGAGGATTCCTTAAAGGAGCTTTTAGACAATAAGCCGCAAATTTTTCCTTAACAGTGTCATAAAACTGGCCAAATAGATCGTTATAATTGCCCAAATTAATATTTTCTGGTAATGAAAAGTCCCATGAAGATGAACTCAGATCTTCTTTCAGTTTATCCAGCTCCACTGGTGAGCAACATAATCTCGGTGTATCTTGGGGGACTAATCTTTGTGGATACTACAGAGGGAATCTCCCCCCTATATTCTCCCTTTATATTTTGAAAAATACCTTTTTAGGGGGTAATTTCATAAGTCTTTTTTATGCTTCAATTTAATAAAAAGCGAAAAAAAGACGAACTTTTGACCCCCCCCCCCAAAAAAAAAAAAAAACTAGATACTTAAAATTACACTTTGTCTTAGATAATTTCGGAGACCACACTGCCTGTCCATGATGATAAAATAAAAGTCCAAAATATAGATAAAATCTTTTAATAGACAGTGCATAATAAATTCCCCCTAAATGTTCGTGAATGAATCAGGCCGCTGACTTTGCCCAAGAAAACTGTCCCCTTTACCCACGCCACTGCCACTGGCTGTTAGTGAGTAAATAGACTAATGGAAGAAAATGCCACGGAAACTGCAAAATGTGTCAATTTATGTTTCTAAAAATGCCATATTCAGGCATCGATGATGACATAAATAGGGGAGGTGACTATCCCCCCCCCAATATTTTGCGTCTTATATATTGAAAAAAAACTTTTGAGGGGAAACGGGATAAAAAAATATTTTATCATAATTGAAGATGCTATGAATATATGAGCCTGTGACCCAAAGACTGGTTTTTCTTACCATGGCACTTCATGTGGAAGGAGTTATCGTAGAAACCTCGAAAGGAGCTTATTCAATTAGATATCCAAAGTTCTAATGCCCATTTTAAGGATCAAAAATGATTAGAGGGCAACACGCCCCCCCCCCTCGGTCCATCATTTTTCCACGCACCTCCACTCAAATTTTTGATACTGCCTTTTTGTTCGACGCAGTTGAAAAGCCCAGTAATTCAGTTTGTAAATCAAATGCCCCAATAAACCAAAACCATAACAAATTGGTCTCTCATAATAATGGTAACATGCATTGAAAACTAGGAAAGTTAACTGTTGATATGGAGTTTTAGAAAATACCCAAGGGTGCATTTTCTGGGGGGGGGCGCATAAAACCAAAGTAGTCATAGCCATAATAGAGTTGGAATCCTTTGTCCAAAAGACCAGTGTTCGGTTCCTGGTGTCACTGGTGATTTGGTTGTCGGACGGGGTCAGTAGTGTATCTCTTTAAACTCAGCCAGAGTCGATCAAGCTGTAAACAGGTACCTGGAGAAATCCGGGGAAAGTAACCCGGAAGGGCCCACCACAGAACAGGATGGCCCCCCCCCTAATTGCACTTAGTGGCTGAAGGACTATGAAATGGAGATCAACACCAACAATATGTACTTTAAAAGTTCAATACTTCATTACTTACTTACATAGAGCTTGTTTTAAACAACAAGTAGAACGGCAGGGAAATTTTTTAATAAGACAGTGGAATGCAACTTTAAATGAATATTAATTGGCAGTGTGGTCTTCGTCGCTATTTACATAGCTGATTTGAAAAAAACAAAAAATTTACGTGTTTCGAATTGCTCTAGAAATGGGAAATGACGTATTCCATTAACCAGATTTAGATATTTGTAAACAAAGTGAAAACAATAACTCTAGCACTTCCAATCACCTTGTTGTGGAAGAAGAATTTCCGCCTAAAAATAATCAAGTAGCCCATACTAATACTTAATTCTTATAAAAATGTTTCTGGGAATCAAGAGGAATCACTCAACAGTTTGGAAGCGCCCCATCCACGTCTCAAACATTGAAAATTTTATATATATACTGCATTTCATTGACCCAACCTTAATGCTGTATCCTCCCCCCAAGCACACACCTCAAAAGCAAACGTAGTACACGATAGAATATGCTCTTTTGTTATATAATTTTATAATTTTATGAAAATGAAAAATGATCAATATTACAAAAAAAAAGTTCAGGAAAAATTTCAATAGCATTCTTCTGAAATAAGAAGGGAAAGCTATTGATCTAGGACAGAAAAATAAAAATTCTGGGGAAAAAAATAGAGCTAAAAATATTCCCTATGATGCCATTTTTAATTTTGTATATCTACTCCTTCTGTAACCTATTCAAACGCATAATATAATGCATAAAGACAAGACTACATTTTAAGACATAATAAAGTTTTCCAAAATTTCGGTTTAATTCTGTTCTTTTTTTACTCTAGGTTTTGGGCGTAATAGATAATGAACATATAATAATACATAATAATTCAACTTGTTATAGATTAAACGGAAAGATCCCTTTACCGGGAATACTTTCATTCCCCTATTGTGCTGAGTCTGGTTTAATTTTACATGTAAAATTAGTTAGTCTTTTTATTTGGAGTCTTTTCTCTATATTTGTTAAAAAAAAATATTCTTTATAAAATACGTATTTATATATTTCCTCAAAACCCCATCAACAGTTGAGTTGATTCATGAGCTTCACTATTTTTGTCTATGACACAAAAGCCAGTGAGGGTCAAATTTCCCAAATAGTTAAAAAAGTTCTAGACTACATTGTACTATCAGTAGACGTTAAAGTTTTTACAAACACGTTCAGAGGAAAGAATCTACGGCGTATTTTGGGTATTAAAAACTCAGATCGTATTTCAAATTGTACGCTATATGAAATGTGTAGTTCAATCACAGTTTCTAAGCCTACAACGACAGATAAGTTGAGACGGCTAGGGTGAGTTCTATAGGTGAAGGATGACATATTGCCAAAGGTTGTCCTTCTCATCCAACCGTCTAGGGCTAAACGGAAAGCAGGACATCCTCGGTCGGTATTGGAGGATGTCGAAAAGAAACTCTTAAGGAAAATAGAAATTTCTTGGAAAGGTGTAAAGAGGGAAGCTTTGAATTGACTGAGATGGAGGAGCATGCATAACTATGTTGCCGTCAGGCACCTTGGTTTTGCGGTATGATGTTAATGCAGGAAATTCATGTTAACAAGATTTTTATGTTTCCTTCAAATTTCATCCTGTTTTTTATTAAATAAAAAATTAAAAGACATATCGGTATTACACAGGCTAAAATATAACAAGAATTTCACCTAGTTCTGCTTCTCTCATTGATAATAGTTTTACATCTTTACAAATTAAAGCAAATTTTGCTGTTTTAACTGATATATCGGATCATTTCCTGCTGGTTTCAGATTTAGCTTTTACTTGTGAAATGCCGCATATAAGTAAGGGACGTCAAGTACGGTTAATAAATAAAATAAAATTAAAAAACTTGAATGAAAGCCTTGGTCTATTGGATTGGCAGGATGTAATATCCACGGAGGATACAGATGTGGCAACTGATACTTTCCTAAGAAATTTCAATTGCTGTCTTGATTCTAGTTGCCCATTTGTTACGAAGAAAATGTGCAGAGAAAAATTTCCTATAAGGCCGTGGATAACGTCTGGAATTTTGATATCTGTTAATAAAAAAAACCAGTTATTTAAAAAGCAGTTAAAGAATCCAACTGATTATAATATTAAAAATTTTAAAATCTTCAAAAATAAATTAACCGCACTGATACGATTGTCGAAACATAGGTATTATAAAGAGTCTTTCGAAGAAGCTCAAAATTCTCCTTGCAAAACGTGGTCTTTAATTAATTCTATTATTAAAAAACAAAGGAATTCTAAGTTGCCTGAAGTTATTAGTTTAGAAGATGGATCGACGACTAACAAATTGGAGAAAGTGGCTAATGTTTTGAATACTTATTTCGCTAGTATAGGAGAGAAAATTGTTTCATCAGTAATGAACCAGTTTGATTCACGTAGTAATAAACATTTTCTTCATACCTTCCATCTCCTCAAAGTAATTCAATTTTTATTGCGCCTATTTCTCGGTCTGAAATAACAAAATAGTCTGTGATCTAAATCCAGGTAATTCAGCGGGAATTGACGGGTCTAGTTCTATAATTGTTAAAGAAATATTGTCTGCAGTAATTTTGCCATTACAGCATATAATTAATCTTTGATTTCAGACTGGAGTTTTCCCGTCTGCTTTTAAAGAAGCGAGGATAATTCCGCTTCGCAAAGGTGACTCTCCTGAAAACCCATCAAATTACCGCCCTATTTCTATTTTGTCAGCATTTTCTAAAATATTTGAGAAGTCAATTTATAAGATGATCTATGATTTTCTTAAATCGTTTAATTTTTTCACAAATTCCCAGTTTGGTTTTAGGTCTGGACACAATACTGAGCACGCTATCATTGCTCTCATACAATATATTCATGAATGCTTAGATAGAGGTGAAATGCCAGCAACAATATACTTGGATTTTAAAAAAGCATTTGATACAATATCCCATTGTTTTCTTTTTCGTAAATTGGATAATTGTGGTGTACGCGGACCGGCGTTGGATCTAGTAAAAATCTTATCTTGATAAGAGAAAGCAACGAATAGATGGAGGTAATTTTCTCTCTTCGCCTGTTCCTCAGTCTTCGATGGTTGGGGTGCCTCAGGGCTCTGTCCTAGGTCCTCTGCTTTTTCTAGTTTATATAAATGATTTTCACCGCGCTTTGGCAATCCCATGTCTCAGCACACATTTTACTGATGATACGGCAGTTTCAATTTCTGAGAGGAATGACGAGGAGTTGGAGGCAAAACTTGATACTGCATTTTCTTGTGTTCTTGAATGGTGTTCGGCAAATTTTATTGCTTTAAATTTATCAAAAACTAATTTCATAATTTACGGCAGGAAGTCAAATATATGCCCTCGTATTGCCCGAGTTACATCTTCAAAGTATCTATTATCAATATCTCGGGTAAATGTGATAAAGTACCTTGGACTTATGATTGATGAAAGCTTATCTTTTAAAACACACATTCAAAATATACGTTTAAAGATTTCAAGGTATGTTGGTTTAATGCGGAGGTTGAAGCATTATTTGCCCTACTCTGCTTTACGAAGCATTTATTTTGCTCTGATTCAATCTAATATTAATTATTGTTCTCTAGTATATTTATCTACATTTAAAAGCCATATTAAACCAATACAGATTTTACAAAATAAAGCAGTAAGAATCCTGAAACTTGTTATTTCATCACCTATTTCACTTCCAAATAAGTCTTCTACAGCATCCTTATATACTTATCTAGATATACTTCCAGTTTCTCAATAATTTACTTTTGGAGCAATTGTTTTCAAATTTAATTATGACATTAAGAAATTACCGCCATATTACCTCAATCAAAGTTTGTTCTCCCGATCACAAGATTTACATCGTTATAACACGCGACAAAAAAAAGAGTATCTACATTGACAAGTATAGTACTGAGGGATCTAAATTCGCCCCGTTTGTGTCAATAGCCCGGTGCTGGGATGCTCACAAGGATTTTATTGATAAATTTTCTTCTATCCATTTAATAAAAAGGAATCTTAAATTTCATTTAGTTCAGGATTATTTTTAATTAAGTGTGTTTTTAATATGATTAAGTTATTTGTTTGGATTTTTGTTCTATGTGAATGTGGGCCTCTCGGATATCTTTTAGTATGAATTTATATTTAATAATATTGATCTCTCTTTTTTTTTTATATATATATTTATATTTATATTTGGATCCTGGGCTAGCTGCTACTTTCATATTATTTTTGTATTATTGTATCTTTGCCGTCGTAATTATCTTTGTATTGTAGCGTAAAATTTTTTATTGTATCTTTGTCTAGGCCTAGTTTTTCGAGCTTGTCTCCCCATGGGCCTATGTCAATTATATACATGTATATGTTAATAATAAAATGATTGAACTTG
>NC_142805.1:72477542-72535042 GCF_049724085.1 Artemia sp. Qi Xiang Cuo | reverse complement strand
ATTATTGTTAAATCACCTGTAATAATATGTTCGTAAATTGTATTAACAAACGATAACAATTGGTCACACTTACAAATAAGTTTCCAATTACTATCCGTGTCAAAATTCCTAAGTATTAAATTATAATTAAAAATCATTTGTCCTATCGTTTTTGAAAATTTATATGTTATAATCGGATTATTCTTATACTTCAAATTACTAGGAAGGGCCTGTTTCACATCAGCCTGGTTTAAAATTCCAGGTAAATTTATATCCTCAATTTGTTTACTTATAAAAGTTATAGGAAGATATAATCTATTTTCCTTATTAACAGTCTTATCTGACTTTTTATCATTTGAATTACCTTTAGTTGTATCTAGAATACATACTGTATCATAAATCAGTTTAATTTTTGAGTTACATGGTGTTTTATTATTTACATTCCAAAATAATTTTATTAAATTATTTTTTGATAACCTATTTAAAAATTTTATTATGCTAGCCATACCATTATACTCAAATAGTTTGCACAATTCTTTCAAATAGATTTCTAAATCTATATTCTTTTTTCTCTTATTATTCCTATGCCCTCTTGATCGATTTTTACGTTTAGCAGGATGATTAAAAGAAGGATGGCCCATTAATCCATTTATACAATTAACAACAACATTAGACATGTCTCCATATTATATATATATATATATATATATATATATATATATATATATATATATATATATATATATATATATATATATATATATATATATATATATATATATATATATATATATATATATATATATATATATATATATATATATATATATATATATATATATATATATATATATATATATATATATATATATACTGTATATTTTTGTACTCCTCAATGTGCATTTCATGCTTGCAAAGAGGGTTGAAATAAATTATTATTATTAAAACCTGGTGAAGATGATCTAAAGGAACGAGGTAGATTTAAAAAAAAAATAATTGATAAGATCCCTAAAACTTCCCTAAAAACATAAAAATCACTAAAAATTTACTATAAGAAAAAATATGAAAACCTGCTACACAAACTTTTTATGCATGAAAATGTCAACAGAAAACTTTAGCACAAAATCCCTTTAAGCGCATGTAAAACTTAGACCGATACATAATCGGACCTATCAGCATCTTGCAAATCAAGTAATAATATGTATCGTATTTTTTTCTGGTGTCGAAAAATTTCAGATATAAGGGAGAGTTTAATCAAACTTCAAATTCACCAAAGTGTACCTCTTTCCTACGACCTCTGATAATTTAAGGATTTAACTTAATAGTCAGTTTAAGAATTTCCAACTAAAAAAGATTTAAATAGTAAATTTAATTACTTTAAAAATTTAATAGAATTTAAAAAAGAAAAATAGTTAATTTAATTAAATTTAAAAATGTCTCTTAAATTTGTTATTTCTCTTTATATTTCAGTTTTAAATATCATTTGTATTATGCTATCCAAACATTTTTAATAACAACATAAAACATTTTAAAACAAATATTATTTCAAAAACGTCAAGGGCATATATAAGGTTTTACCAATATTGATATTTAGCTGGCATTAATTTGATTCTTTTTTTTTATCAACCCCCTATCCCCTCGTTCCCCCTTAAGACAGTGAAATCTAGCTAGTTTAGAAACATGAAACTGGGTACTCATGTCTTTCTGTTTTTTACAGTTTTTCCAATATTTTGGCCTTTACGAACATATGAACTAATTGGATACGAAATGTAGAGTTCAGACTAGTTTCAATTGAAGACAGGAATGTATACCAACGATATATCCCAATCTTGGCTATGTCTAGGAGGTTGGGGTTTGACATACCCCAACACCTAAAAATATTTGTCCAATATGTAAAAAGGTAAAAAAAATCTTTATAAATAAATAAATCGAGCATTTGTGAAATTAAGTTTTGTATGCCCCGCCCCCTCCCCCCCCCCCGCCCTGGATGCGGCTTTTTTTCACAATATATCACCAATATAATGCCCTATATTAGTGATAAAAGAGTGTAAGGAGACATGTGATAAATATACTGTAGATGTGTTGAGCCAATTGTTGCCAAATTTTTATGGGACTCAAGTCAAAATAAGCAAAAAACGAACATTTTCGGTGTTCTTTCAGAAAGCTTGACCCGGAAGTCTCACAGAAGACCTAGAGGTCTTACTTTGAGTTTGAGTTTCCCATTAAAATCCCCTTTTCAAGTTATTTCAAATTAGATTATGTTAAATTCAGAACTTTGTCACACACAGAGGTAATTTTCAGACTGAGAAGACAACCGGTTTAATATAGAAATTATAACATAGTTAAAGTGATAGAAAAATACATTATCAGGAGTATATATAAGACAACCAAGGGGATGGGGGCCATTTTCATGTCAATTGATTATTACATTTGGAAAGAATATAAAAGATCGAGCACCGTGGTTTACTAGTCTCTAAGCGAGTAAAGGCCGTTTCCAGGGGAAAGGGCATTTCATATTGAATGTACACAAGTTTTCAATGTGTTTTGTTAAAAAGATTTGAACCCCCGAAAAAATCCTGGATAAGTCCTGAATGCCAGTTATGAAATCATTCATAGCTGGGTCTAATGTCTTTCAATTTAGCAGACATACGATATCAGTTTTCCTAAAAAGTCAAAACTAAAGGGCACTGATTCCAACCTGACCTTCTTGTGGGATATCTCTCATAGCCCAAAAGAAGGAAAGTTTTAAGAAAGAATTAAGTTTTAGGCCAAATAAAGGTTGACATCCACTAAATTTGGACGGTCGCATTCCCCAAAACCAGTCCCATTTGACCCCCCCCTCCCCCTCCCAAAAAAAATTAAACTTGTAAAAATGAAACTAAAATGCATGGAAACAATTTCTTATGCTTTAAAAAGAAATTACAATCCAACTCCACCCACTCACCGAACAAAATTCCTTGATATTATGCGTTTATAAAATACAAAACAAATAATAAAAAACAATATATGAATGCATACTAAAATAAATACCAATAATAAAACTAGTCTTTTACATCCCTGACGGTTCGTTTTAAATGTTGCCTGTTTCTGTTTCTTCCACTTCTTAAAATGGCCCATCAGTTTAAACAAGATATCTGTCAAATGAACATTTGGATTTAGTACCCTTGCGGTCAATCCCAAAAGAGATGGAAGGAAAACCTCGTTATTTACCGCTTTACTGACCTTCATTGTCTAGCAGAGGACCGCACGGCATACAGGCGGTGCATTCAGGTCATTACAAAAAAAGGGGCCCCCATCCCCACCTCCAAATTCTGGCCAAAATAACAATCTTTGAAAGAACGTTGGCCTAATTGTCTTTTACTATCTATTTTATACCTCCCGCGGAAAAAAAAACGGTGCTACCCTGACCAAGTTTGAGATGGATAAGTGTGTACCTTTGCACAATGCACATCTGTGCACTATGTAGGCTATTTTGAGGGTGAGGGGGGAAGAAACATGTAAAAGTTCTTTAGATATATAAAAAAAAGCAGCAAGGTGGACCAGCTTAACTGCAATAACCTTGATCTGCTACAGGGCAACAAAACTTCTATGTACTTTTGATTTTTTTTTTTTTTAAGCACTGCGGAGTTGTGATCAAATACTTTTTATTTTTATATATAACTTTTTAACTCTGTATATAGTGCTAATTAAATTAGTCCCCGTAATGGCTCTTAAACACAAATAAATGTCAGCGCAAACGATTAACACAAATAAATGTAAAGCTTAAAAACGTCATCAAGTCTCAGATCCAAAGTCCCACCATCCTTCTCTGGAACAAAATTCATCCTTACTTGACATCCTTGACTTGACCCATCTCCAAGATCTTTGACGCCAAACAGGACAGTTTCATCAGAATTATAGGGCCCAAATTTTTAATAGCGCTCTTCAAGCAGCCTGACATTAGCCTCCGTATTGAATCAAAATCAACCCTGTGTTCATTTATGTTCCGATCAGGATTCTTAGTGATGTTGAAAAAATTAGATCCAAGTCAATAGGCTGGCCAAGATCCCCTAAAGGACAAAAAATCCACCTGAAGAAAAACAAACACATCAAAAGACTAAAAAAATCCCATAAATAGAAATAAATTCACCAAAAAATACAATACATTACTTAAAAGACAAAAAAAACGTATTAAAAAAAAAATATATATAGACCCAAGGAGGGGAGGGGTTGATGCAGAAAATGTACCGATCATACGATGACACCTATGCAGAAACACTACTTTTTCTTTTCAGCTAATATTTTAAAATCCTAGCAAGTAGGCCTCATCACTAAAAATTGAATAAAGGATTTCAAACACTCAACCATTACTATATTTGTTTTATATGGTTTTTCGACTTAACTGCAATGTCTCTGTTTTTATAAGTAGTTTTGTATGTAGCATGATTTGTGGCTCAATAAGTTGAAAATGATTTAGTTTTGCATCTTAGTTTTTTACAAGCTGCTGGTACGGCCAGTAGGCTTAACAGACAAAAGAAAAATAAGATTCTGACAGCTCTCAAAAGAGTATGGAGACAAATGTCTAAGTTGTCGGAAGTAGCCCTGGTGAATCAAAATATCCATTATCAACTTAAAAGCACTCTCATTACTTGCCAAAATTATTCAACCACTTATTAAAATATTTCGTTAGCGAAAACTCTTATACAGTTGCTAAAAGACATCTTCCCTTCAGTATGTATTTTACATTTAATATATGTATATTTGCACCTTTGTACGAGTCAACAAAATTTTGGGAGAGGTAAACAGGGTAGACCCCCCCCCCTCCCCATAAAATGTCCATGGTAGCATTTGCAGATGATATTTTATTTATCAGCAGATCCAAATCTAAACTCTCAAACTTTGTATATTATACTAGTGATACATTTAAAAGTACAGAGCTCAGACTTAGGATTTACGTTCTCTGTGGAACACTTCGCAGCTGATATCCAGTTGAATCCATCTAGCAAACTACATTTTCAAAAATTAAATGTTTCGTAAGAGCACAAGCTGTTAATTTAACCAAACTGCTGACAAAACCTAATTTGAAAAGAAAGTCTTTTCAAACAGTTCGTCGTAAGGAGCGATACGGTTCAATAGTAACCAAAACTTTAAAATACCAAATTTTAATATCAATAAATATATCAAAAATTTCGACTATGGAGCTTCAAAATATATAAGATTGATTCCGCTTAGTGTTAGCAGTTACCCATTAAAGGCTATGAGGCTGAGAAAATTTGCCTGATTTTCAAAAAAAGGGGGGAGGGTAAAATCTTCTTAAAGTCAAGGAATGTTAATGAAAATTATGCCATTAGATTCAGCGTAATAAAGAACCCTGCTATTGAGGTTTCAAGCTCCTAGCTGCAAAAATTTAGAATTTTGTAGTTTTTTTGTCAGAAGAAAAGATCATGGACGCGTGTTTATCTGTTTGTTTTTTTTTTGTTTTTTTTTCCCCAGGGATGTTAGTATTGAGCCAATAGTTCCAGAAAATCGGGAGATGGCAAATTTGAACGGAAATTAAAAGCTATAGCATCCTTTTTAAGAACCCAAAAAGATTGGAGGGTAACTAACCCCCCTCCCACGTCTCCTTTTCCAAAATTATCTGACCAAAATTTTGAAATAGCCATTTTGTTCAGCATAGTTAACAAGTCCCGCAACAATGCCTTTGGAGATAACATGACCCCCCCCCCCCAGCCCCCGGGAGGTTGTGAAGTTATGAAATTTGCCCAGTGTTTACACATAGTTTGTTATTGGGATGTATACAGATTTTTTTTTGGGGGGGGGGGATTTTGTGCATTGGGTTGGTTTCCATGGGGATAATTGTATGTTTGGAGGTAAATTCCCTTGGGTGAATTTTCCACGGTAAATTTTACACTGGTGGACTTCGACCAAATACTTTTATGAAATTATTTTTATTTGTCTTACTTTCTCTTTGTCTACTCAATTTTACATATGGGTATGTTTCGGGGGAAACTTTCAGCATGTTTGAATTACTGGGAAATAATTTACATGGACGGGAGGATTTCCGGAGTGATCAGAAAAACGATTAGAACTTTTTTTCAAATAAAAGTACACTATGAATATTTTTTCAAACTGAATCTCCTGCAGGAAATATTACAGAAGGGGGGGATAATTTAAGCGAGAATAGGATTGCCTGGAAGGAATTTTACGGGGGGGGGGTATTTTATTTGGTAGGAGCTTTCACGGAGGATTTTCTGGTGAGGAGAGGATGGTCAGATGGAGGGTAAGCCATATTTATCGGCATTATTCGAAAAACAATCAAAAATGAAATAAAAAAAGTATAAAACTGAAAGTAAGGAGCAACATTAAGACCCAAGACGAACAGAAATTATTCAGTATATGAAGGGGTCGCCCCCTCTTCCATATCTTACTCCTTACACTAAAGTTTGACTCTGCTAATTTCGGAGACCACACTGCCTTTCCATGACGATAAAATAGAACTTCAAAACAAGGATAAAATACTTTTTAATAGACAGTGTATTGAAAATTCACAAAAAATACCAGATATTTCGGTCACATATACAGTGACCGTCATCAATAGTAAAACTACTGATGTTTTAGATATTTCAGTAGCTGAAAACTGCTTTTACTACTGATGACAGTCACTGTATATGAGACCGAAATATCTGGTATTTTTGGTGAATTTTCAATACACTGTCTATTAAAAAGGATTTTATCCCTATTTTGAACTTTTATTTTAAAGTTTGACTCTTTGCCCCAATGTATCAAGAACAACTCCTGAAACACAAGGGGCGTTTAATTAGAATAGGAAGTTGTTGTTTTTTTTTAGTGCTATAAACTTTACCTTGAAGAGCAAGATATTGAGAAGAGGGGCAACCCTTTCATGCACGGAATAAATTTATGTCAAATTTTGCATGCCAGAAAAGTTATTTTAAATTATACCGCTTCAGGGTTGCAAAAGCAGCCAAATGAAATAAGAATAATGAATTCGTTTGAGGTGTGTGCACAGATTTCGCTAGGATTGAATATTACTTGTAGACATTCTTGATATGCATACAAGTCGCGATTATATTTTAGTGCGCGTGGCAATAAGCCTCATGACACACAAAAATTATAATACTCAATTAGAAACTAGTAAATTTAAACAGTGACATCCCTACCCCTGGTGAGATTCTCTTCTTTAAAATACAAAAATTATTACTTTTATGTAGAAAAATACATTAAAAATTTAAAGTTTTTAAAAGTAAAACTTAAAAAAACAAAAAAAAAGAA
This sequence comes from Artemia sp. Qi Xiang Cuo, assembly GCF_049724085.1. NCBI lineage: Eukaryota > Metazoa > Arthropoda > Branchiopoda > Anostraca > Artemiidae > Artemia > Artemia sp. Qi Xiang Cuo. The sequence goes on along the minus strand of NC_142805.1, from coordinate 72,527,794 downwards.
ATAAAGTAAAAAAAAGTACCACTATTTGACAATAGGCCCTTGTGCTTAACTTTAAGCTCTTACGCACATTTCTTTGCTCTTCTTTTCAACTATTAGTTTTGACGAAAAAGCTGGGTTTTAGAATTGTGGTTATTAGGAAATTATGCAGGCCCTTATTTTTAATTGACATTGTTCTGGTTATTCATCTACAAACTGCCAGTCTGAAAGTGACTAACAAGAGTCATTCGCGTCTCACCAATAAAAGTGCCATTGAATTCAATGAAGCATACATTCACTTAACAAGTTAAGGTTATTTACTGCATAAGCTCTTTTGATCGCGACGGGGTAAGACAACAAGGCTGATTTTCGTTTTTAATCCTTTATGAACAGCACACACCTAATCAAGAAGAATTTTAATCTTCGTTTTACTCCAAATCACTTCCCATCAGATGATCTAACTATGAACAGTGCTAAGTGCTGATAATTTGGCAAAGATGTTAAGTGCTGAATAACGCTCAAAATAATGGCAATTAACAATAGTACTTTAGGAAGCTACGAGAACATCACATAAACATTGAACCCCACCCTCAGTGTAACTGACAAACTGACTAAATACATTTCGATAGCAAAAAAACTATTTTTGATTAGTTAAGATTCGATAGCAAAAAACTTCGATAGAAAAAAAGCGAAAAAACCTGAAGTCTAGAAAACGGATGTGGCCAAGGAGACTATGGCCTCCACCTTCCTAAAAACTTGGTGTTTAATTGCAAATTTATCATAGAATTAGATCCACACAACTCAAATACTGAATAACAATAGGTAAAAACAGTACTATTTAATTTTGATCTGCCCAAGAGAAGCAAATTTCTCTGCTATAAAATTGCAAATTCCTCATTTTAAAATGTATGTTAGCTATTAGTTACTGTGGCTATTCAAGACTTTTTATCCGACATAGAAGTAAAACAGCGATTTAGGTGTAATTCGAAAAAATTAATTGGAAAAAAAGAGAGAAAAGTGAAAGCAAGCAATATAATCAACCTCAAGAAATTATTCTCATTTTCTTTATTATCTGGTGCCATTTCTGGAGTTGTTTGACTGGGAAGAATAGCAAGAGTACCATAATAATATCCATAGTGGGAAGTTCTAAACCTTATGCTTAGAGCCATCCTCTCATAGACTACCCCACTGAGCCCCCTTAATTTTTTTCATTAGTCTTCTTTTGACAAACAGAACAAGCAAGAAAGTGGAACATCATAGAGAGTTCACATAATTATCACATAAACATTGAACCTCACCCTCAGTGTAACTGACAAACTGACTAAATAGATTTCGATAGCAAAAAAACTAATTTTGATTAGTTAAGATTCAATAGTCAAAAAACCTTGATAGAAAAAAAGCAAAAAAAAACCTGAAGTCTAGAACACGGATGTGGGAAAGGAGACTATGGCCTCCACCTTCCTAAAAACTTGGTGTTTAATTGCAAAAACGGCCCTCTACCTTCCAAATAACTTACTGTTTAATTGCAACATTATCATAGAATTAGATCCACACAACTCAAATACTGAATAACAATAGGTAAAAACAGTACTATTTAATTTTGATCTGCCCAAGATAAGCAAATTTCTCTGCTATAAAATTACAAATTCCTCATTTTAAAATGTATGTTATTATAGTTATTGTGGCTATTCGTGACTTTTTATCCGACATAAAAGTAAAGAGCGATTTAGGTGCAATTCGACAAAAGAAATTGGAAAGAGAGAAAAGTGAAAGCAAGCAATATAATCCACGTCAAGAATATAATCCCCGTGACTTTCTTCAACACCCCCCCCCCCCAGTCTACCCAGTACACATCGAAGCTGGCTCCTGAGAATACCAATGACAGCCCATTTATTAGTGCAGGTGATAAGACAGAGAGTGCGTTTTCATAGTTGCAGGAAAGACTATTTTACCCTAGTGGCCTGTCTTCCGGCAGCAAATTCTTTAGAGTCTTCAATAAAATAGTGCAAGCTCTTTTATACAAGAGTCAAGTATCAATTGAACTAGCCTGTCAGTCACAACTGCTAACGAGCCCTTCGTCTAAGCTGTTGTTTTTTTATGCATTAAGGTTGAAAAGAAAACCGTTTCACTGCAAGCAGACATTGGAATATCATGGAGAGCTGGTTAGGGGGTCTTCTGAAAACTAATTTTTGCTAATAATGTATTTTTATAAACTTGAATTGAGAACGTCAACATAAAGAGCCATAAGACTGGGAAGAATGGCAAGAGTACCATAATAATATCCATGTGGGAAGTTCTAAGCCTTATACTTAGAGCCACCCTCTTAAAGACTACCCCTCTGAGCCCCCTTAATATTTTTCATTAGTCGTTTTTGACAAAGAGAACTAGGAAGAAAGTGGCACATCATAGAGAGTTGTTCAAGGTCTCATCTAAATCTAATTTTTGATAGATACTTGCATTTTTTAATTCAACTTGATAACACCCTTCCTTAACAGTCCTCCTTCTTATATGAATAAAAGGCTACTGCGACAGCGTAGAGATTTTTAATGGCTCCCTTTAAAGCCCTAGACCATGTCTACGTCCTCTTTATTCGTCCTGGTAACTCCAGCATAGTCATATGGTACCAAAAATCATATCTTTAGTGCAACTTCTTCACCAGAACCATGAAAACGGTGCCATAATCAGCACCGATGAATACATGGTCAAAAACCAATAGCCAGACGTTCTTAATCACCCTTTTTGGTGCCTTCCCTCTCATTTCCTTCAAAAATATAGCAAAGAGCAACAAAGCCCAAAGTAACAAAAAATTTAAAAAGACATTTTGAAAAAAAAAGTTCAGCAAAAGAAAATGCATTTTAAAGCTGATTCAGAAATTGTAACTATTACTTCAACTAACCTTAATAGAAAAAAAGGAGTTTTCTGCGTATTTCAAAAATTGGGTAAATTTTTTCAGGCTCCTTCCCTTTGATGGATAACATCAAACTTGGTAAATTTTATATATTTTGAATTAGCATCAAAATTCAATTTTTCTTGTGGGTCCATTGTTATCAAGACAGTTTCTTAAGATGTTCGATTACTATTGAGCCATATCGCTTCTTGCTTACAGTTCGTTACCAAAAACTGTTTGATTGCCTTGAAACAAGAATCTTTATATAAAGTTTATTGGATAAATTTTGGAAACCTAAAAACAACCCAAAATTAATTAAGAATAAAACAACTTTTCCTTATGGAAGTGTAGAGCCAAGAGGAAACTCGAAATGAATAAATATTATTGGTTGGCAGTCTATGCAAAATCTACAATATGGGTAGTAGTAAACTAACTTGCGATATTCATCTAAATTTGTCGAATTCAAAAATCTAGCTCTTTATTGTTTTGAGCAAATTTACTAAAATTATATACTAAAAACTGTTTAATAAAATTTTGAATTTCATGGCCAGTGAAAGACAATTGAGAGCCTTATAAATTAGTTCTTTATTTTCTACAAGACACTTGAGGACTTTTCTGCTTCTAATTATGTTTTGTTGCATCAATGTGTTTCTTTTTTTTATGGCTTTTACAAAAAAAAAGTAAACTGTGAATTATCTATGAATACATTATTTTTCAGTTTCTTAACCCTGTAGATATAGATTACAAGTCATACCATAATACAATGCTGCCATTTGTCCCATAATTTACTTCAATGGTGCTTTTGCTTGCGCCATACCTGGGGCTCCTGCCTGTTGTAAATGAAGCCGTAAAGCACCCCTTCCAGTCCTTGGCTCTGCTGTTAGTAGTCCTGCTCCCAAAGGTATTCCAGCTGGAGCTGGTTTTTGAGGGTGAGCTCTTTCTTGAGTTCTTCTCATTTCTTCCATCTGCAATAAGAACAAACTTAAATATCAATGAAAAAACTTGGGATTTAGAAAGCATTCTGATAATCCAGTCGTTCTATTGATAAGTTCCCATTACACAGCAGTAAAAAACTACCTCCGATTTCGACAAAGTAAAAGATTTTTTAATTAAATCTCACAATGAATGCATTTTAAAAGCTTCAATTTTTGAAGGCCTTGGGGTCATGTTGCTTCAAAAAGACCTCAACAAACATTTTTCGTTTACTATATACAAAACTAATTGAAGCTATTCAAAAATGATTACATAATTAAAAGTAGCTGTTTAAGAATCCTGCCCTCCTCTCCAACAAAATTATGTTAAAGCCAACTACATGTTAGAAGAATATCTTAAGATAATCATATGTCAGCCGAAAATGATTTGCCCAAGTAATTTCTAGGGAAGTAATCGATATTCCAGCATGAAACACTATTATGCTGTAACAAATAACAGCCATATTAGGTATTATGATTGGTTATTTACAAACCCTTCATAGAAAAAAAGGGACACAGAGCATAAACAAAACAAAAAAAATACAAAGAAGAATCATAATACACAAGAACAAAAAACTATAAAATACAACAAGTACTTCAGTAGCCAGAAGAACTGATTTACTGAACATCCATCCCTTCCCCCTCTAAACAGACAATGAGCTCTGATAAACTTGAATTTACACAATACTTGAATTTGTCTTATGAATATAAAGTGAAACTTAAAGATAGATGGGACAAAAAAATGAGCTCCACAGTATTTTGAGCAACTTTGCTAAATCTTGATCAATTTGATAACCCAGGAATTACAGTATGGTCTAAATTCCCAGTCAGTTCACTAGAATTGTGTTTCCAAAACTTAGAGCAAAAAAGAGTCAAACCAAAACAAAAGAAAATCCTTATTTTCAAGGTAAAAATAGGTATGGGCCTAAATCTATCTTCCATATAATTATTTAAACTTTATAAATGGGGAAGAGTAGAAACAAGAACTCAAAAACATTTACCCAAGCCATACTTTAGGCTCTGAAAGTTCTGTTCTTCTAATACTACCTTAGTGCTTTTTAAGAAAAATAAAAAAATTTCATCATCTTTATTTAACCTCATCCACTACACAAACCAGGTAAGCTTATTTGCTAAGACAGCAATGCAAATTTATAAGCAATAAGAATTTAACCCCATTTGATAGAAATTTCCCACTCCTGGTACATTTACCAATTTTCAGACTGCTTCACTAATTATTAGGAATAATTTTAATTTTTTTTTTCACATGTAAGAGATAATTTTACAGAACTATAAAACTTTATAAATTTGGACTGAGCATAAGTATGAGACTGCTGAGGACAAAATACTTTTCTTTTGCTTCATTTGGGCAGAAAATCTACGTGTATTTTGGAAGGTTTTTCTTCCATAACACAATGATTACTATAGGTCATCAAAGTTTAGTGCCCTCTGGAGGGAGGACTGAAGGCAGATGCTTCAAAATATCTCAAAAGTTCTGAATACACACCTGAACATTTAAATAGCTAAACTACTGTCCAAGATAGCAAAACGCACTAAAACTAGAATTTCACCAAATTAAAAAAGTCGTGTACATAACCAAATGCTTTTTATGCCCCTCAATGGAGGAGATTTGTGATAGTATTGATTAGTGTTGTAGCTGGTAAAATTGGTCACGGTAAAACTAGATATTTTACGTATTTGACCGTAATTTTACGAAACCCCATAAAATCAGTATTTTCCTTATTTTACAAAATTTACCTATTTTATTGGTATTTTTTTACCGGCATCTTACATATTAATATACCGACATATTTTATGGCGGCTTGAAATTTTCACAGTACAAAAGTACAAGGAGGCTGGCAGAAACAGGTTTGGATATGAGTTTGTTTTGTGTAAAGCTGTATTACCTGGTTTAAACGCCGTCTGTCTGACTATAGTCTCTTGTTTTCAGAACAATTAAAAGCATTATAATACAAGTAATCATAATTTCAAATCGGTGAAATATTAGCAGAAATAAAATTATATTAGTTATGTGAGCTGTTAAAGACAAAAAGGGCTACAAGCAGGATTGACGTATGAAAAACAAGAAAAAATAATAAAACTTTAAATGAGGTTAATGTCAGCCAACGGAGAGAAAAGAAATAAAATGCCATCCCAGCCATCTTCCTCCCAGCCATCAACAGTGCTAAAAAAAAAACTGACCTTCTTAAGTAACTCTTAACAGAGCAGAAGAAATACTGAAGCAAACTAACCCATAATAAATGAAACACTATTCACCAATTAGATTGGCCAAAAATTCTCTGCTTAGTGATTGACTTAGCTTGTCTACAGACCTTACTTTCATTAAAAGTGTGGTCAGATGATCTTAATTTAAACTGAAGAAAAGTACTATTTGAATCCTTTAATTTTTAGTTATTCTGAACTGGGTTTATAGGAATGTCTCTAGTATCTCGATTTGAAGCAAGGTCTCTACTTATGAATTTTTTTTTATTTCAATTGCCTTCTTAAAAGAATTTGGGAAGCCATTTGCTTCAGATATGGGAAGCCTCAGATTTGCTTTAGTTGCCTCATCAAAAAAACCTAAAAAACCAGGATTTTCAACAATGTCGAGGGCCAAAGCAGAGTCAAAATCCTCATTTTATTTTTAAATTCATATCTCGAAGATATCTTGTGTTCATGCTACTATTTTCCCAGGAGGCCAGCAATTATCCCACCCCCAAGAAAATATCCCCTGCAGACATTTCCCCCTCCACCATGGAAAATCCTCCTATTTTCTCCGTGGATAATTCTGGATCTTCATTAGAAGGGATATTGAAATTTCTACTCTCCTTTATAAGTCAGGGGCAATCGTATACCATTGCCCATAGTAAAGACCCATTAGGGTAAATGTATTAATATCTGTTTATTTATTTTTTCCCAGAGGCATTTCATGTGGAAGAGGTGGTTGATTAAACTTGGGAGATGGCTCAATCAATTGGAAATCAAAAGTTCAAGTGCCCTTTTCAAAGACTTGGCATTGTTTTCAACCCATTTCTCCTGAATGAGTTGTTACTGACTACAGTGTCTTTAAGAAATTCTTATTCTACTTTAACAGCCCTTGTTTCAGCAGTTGTTTTGAAAGACTCTTCAGATAAATATATAATTAGTTCTACAGGAGAGACAAAAGGGCAGAGGTAGAAACTGATACATAATCCTTAGGGTCGTGTGCAAAATTTTTGTTTGGAGGGCTTCACAACAGGAACAGTCAACTGAATCTAAGTCTGAAGGAAAAGAACTAGATGTGGCAGTAAATCCTGTCACAAACAGTTTTAATGACTGTGAAAGTGACTGAATGTTTTGCTATTATAATCGATTGCTTAGTCAAAAAAAGTCATCAAATTCTTACAAACCACTTTTTTTTACTTGTATTCAGTGCTTTTAAAATAAATGAAAAATAACAAGGACATAATATGAAAAATGTGACCAAATGTGGCTATTTAAATATGCAAGGCTTTTAGGGTAACATTTCTCTAGTTTAAATGTAGAAAAAAATTGCTAATATGATTTTATTCCCAAATAACGGTTTAGTTTTTTTGACAAAATAATTGTATGACATCAGGCAATGTCCAAGTACTAAGGTATCATCCTAGGCACAAGATTACCAAAGAGATAAACAAGACCATTAATTAAATTATTCAAATTCCAGGTGAAGGGGTATTACCTTTTGAGTGAGGGAAAATCAGAATAATTAAAAATTTTCATTAAAAGCTGAAAGTGATGCTTAAAAAGAAATGCTCAACAAGTCTTTTGGCTACCAGACAACTATAAAACACCAATTTTACCCTATATCTCCAAGGGAGTACCTCATTTTACCTTATTTTACAAATTTTACTGACAAAGTTTTTATTTTACAGTTATTGTACAACCTTGACATTTTGTTTACTTATTCATGTTTCATATGATGTTTTAGTCAGCCCGACTAAGGAGAGTTTTAAAGCGGCTCTAAATCCTAGATTATCCTTGTCATCAGCACTTTAAACCCTCGAAAGAATCAAGTCTGTTCATGAAATGGTGGCGACAGTCTGATATTCCTTGGATTTCAGAAACAAACATGGCCACAATAAGCCTCAATGCCAGATGATTATACATCAGCCTTAGACGAACAGCTACTCTATCTTCTCAAAATAGGTTGAATAGATAAACACACAAAGTTTACTTATGTCAATAGAGCAATCATCCTCCTTGAAACCATCTCAATCTGATAGAAACTTTTAAGAAGAATTCAAAAATCTAAACTTTCATCTGTCTGTTCGTGAAATTTTGGTGAAAGTCTGATATTCCTTGGATTGCAGAGACAGACCTGGCCACAATTATCTTCAAAGCCAGATGATTACACATCAGAGTTAAAAGAACAGCATTACAGCCAACTAAGTTAATGAATAGTGAATCAAAAATAAGTAAATAAATGAATAATCAATCTACAAGATGTATTTCAAAATGGACATATGAACAAGCAAATACAGCTTATACGGTAGGCACTGTTGCAAAGATGCCGCAATAATTGACTTCAGGGGTGAGTGCCTTTGTTTAAATACCATGAACAGAGGTACTTGGGAAATTCTATCCGTTGTAAAATTATGCCCATAAGAAATCTGTACAAATTAACTTTTGATAAGCTAGACAGCAGACTTTTTTCAAGCTGCCTAAAAATCAAGTCAACAAATCACTAGACAAAACACTAAGTCAACAAATCACGAGACAAAACACTATCAGCTAAATTTTAACTTTTTCACGTAATTTAGCTATATAAGAAAAAAAGCGTTTGTAAAAGAAAAAAGAGTATTTATATTTAATTTAACTTGATTTTTTCCCATTGATAAAGGCTCCCACACACTGAGTCAAAATATTCGGATTTTACTATTTAAAGTTTGCAATATTTCTTGAGATTCTAGTTGTTAATCTAGCATACAACATAACCTTTCCCCCCCCCCTACTAGGGCAATATATAAGGCTAGGGAATATAAAATCTGAGGAAATATGGAAGGACCCAAAAGAATTTAAATAATAGAAACTTCCTGCAAATTATTAAGTAAGAAGTTTGTTATTATAACATTGTCTTGTGGGGTTTTGCATCAAGCCTATGGCCAAAATAGGCTCTACCAGAGGGGAGGGGTAAAATTGTATTCCTTGAGAAGGTTATACTTGAAAACTTTTGAGGCGGAGATAAATGGTACTGCTCTTTTATTATTATAGCGTTTCCTTCTCAGGAGTCATCTACAGAGGATAACCCAGATTCCAAGCATGCTATTTGTTCAAGTTACTAACATCAGGAAAACATTTAAGGGAAGAAACTTGAAAAAAGACACCCTATAGAAACTTGACTTTCTTCATCAAAACCGCTCTAGATAACTTTTAAACAAAGGAGACAAAGGAGCAACTTGTTATGGCTCCTTTAACAAAAAAAAATGAAAAAAGAAATTACTTAGAGTTTCAAATTCTGAAAATGATCAACTACTGTAACACAACTATGACAATTTAGCCAATTTATACCATTCCTGCTTCATTTTACACCCCCCCCCCCCTGTTGCATAAACATACACTTCCCTTTGTATATTCCTCTCAAATACATAAGTATTATAAATAGAATAATGACGAAGAGCTAATACTGCTCAAGCATTGTAAAAATATAATAAGAATATGTAAAGTGATATGAATATTTATGCATCAGTACGAGAGACAGAACCATTCCAAGAGGGAGGGAGGAACATCCGGATTATTTACCCCCGTCACCATTGCTGCGGAGGGGGGCAGGCTTGTTGCTCACTTTCATCACATTTTTCACATTAATTCAGCTTTTTTTGCTTGTGTTTCAGTTGGGAGGGATTGCTGCTGACTTAAATGAATAACAGGATTCAGCATTGAAATACATCAGAAGAAACACAGCCCTTTACTAGAACTCTAAACATATACCACCTCAAAACTAATTGTACCTTTCTGATATACAGTTAAAACAAGTACTCATTTCTAAGAAAAGTTGTCTTGACCTCAAAGTTTACTGTCTACTCATTAAATGTTCAGAATACAAAACTGAAAGAATACAGACTACAGAATACAAATTCCTTGGTTATTTTCACAAGATACCAGATGCTTTAACAGATTTATTCTCAATATAAAAAGCTTGTGTTACTAAAAAAGGGGAGTTAAAATTACCTTTGTTTTAATTCAAAAGATAGTAAGCACTATTTGACAGATTTCTTTATAAAATTAAAAAGTTTCACATTCCTAAAAAGTCTTAATTGGTGGAAGTGGGTAGGCAATTAATTATGGTAGAATTCTAGTTTAGCAGCTTTTTGCTAACGTTTTTTTAATCATAAGGAAGTCAAGTTTTTTTTCTGAATTTTGCATTATATTACATATACTTCCGTAAAGCTGCTATTCTGCAACATTACCAAAGAATGTGCCCTAATATTACACACAACACCCTTTGTTTCCTTTACATGTACTAAACCATGGTAAACCGTGTACTAAACCGTTTTTCTGAATTTGCATTACATTATATCTACTTCTGGAAAGCTGCTAATCTGCAGCATTACCAAAGAAAGAGCCTTAATGGTACACACTACACCTTTTTCAAACAGTTCGTGGTAACAAACTGTAAGTAAGGAGCGACCCGGGTCAGTTGTAACCGAAATTCTAGAACACGGTTTTTTCATACCAATAGATACATCAACAGAATCAAATTTCAATGCTGATTTCAAATATATTACTTTAATCAAGTTTAGTGCTACCCATCACGCGCCTGAGAAAATTTGGCAGATTTTCAAAAGTAGGGATAAAGACCCCCTAAAAAATATAGAACTTTAATGAAAGTCGCACCATCATATTCAGCGTATCAGAGAACTCTACTATAGAAGTTTCAAGCTCCTATCTACAAAAATGTGGAATTTTGCATTTTTTGCCAGAAGAAAGATCACGGATGCGCGTTTATTTGTTTTTTTTCCCCCGGGGTGATCGTATCGACCCAGTGGTCCTATAGCATTATGGAAGGGCTCATTTGAACGGAAATTAAAAGTTCTAGTGCCCTTTTTAAGTGACCAAAAAAATGGAGGGCAACTAGGCCCCCTCCCATGCTCATTTTTTTTCCAAAATCATCTTATCAAAATTTTGAGATAGCCATTTTGTTCAGCATGGTCGAAAATATGATAAATATGTCTTTTAGGATGACTTAATCCCCCGAAGTTCCCGGGGGAGGGCTAAAAGTTATGAACTTTACCCAATGTTAACATATAGTATTGGTTATTGGGAAGTATACAGACGTTTTCAGGAGGGTTTATTTCTGGTAGTGAGGGGGGGGGGGTGGGTCGGGGGTTATGTTGGAGGATCTGTCCATGAAGGAAGTTTTCATGGGGGAAGGGAAATTGCCATGAAGGGGGCGCCGGACATACGCGCATTATTTATTGGTTATTGGGAAGTATACAGACATTTTCAGGAAGGATTTTTTTTTCTGGAGGATGGGGCTGGAGGAGGGGTTACTCGGGAGAATCTTTCCGTAGAGGTAGTTTCTTTGGCGTAGGGGACATTTCTATGAAGGGGGCGCCGGATTTCCAAGCATTATTTAAAAAATGATCAGAAATTAAATTTTAAAAAAAACAAGTTTTTTTCAACTGAAAACAAGAAGCAACATTAGAACTTAAAACGAACAGAAATTATAACGTATATGAGGGGGATCTCCCCCAAGTCAATACCTCGCTCTTTACGCTACATTTTTTTTAGTACTTTCAAAAGAGCTATGTATTCTAACTAAACAGCCTTTGTGATTCAGGGGTTTGTGAATTAAATTTGTTTTTAACTTTTAACGTAAAGAGCGAGGTATTGACTAAGGAGAGAGTCCCCTCATATACGTAATAACATATACGTAATAAAAAGAACAATAAAAAAACAAGCGATACGGCTCAATAGTGATCGAAACTTTTAAAAACGGAATTTTGATGTCAATAAATGTATCAAAGGAATGGGTTTATAGTGCTGATTCTAAATATATAAATTTTATTAAGTTTAGTATTACTCATCAAAGGCTACGAGCCTGAGAAAATTTACCCGATTTTTTAAAGAGGGGGGAAACATCCCCTACAAGTGAAAGAATTTTAATGAAAATCACACCGTCAGATTCAGGGTATCAGAAAACCCTATTACATAGGTTTCAAGCTCATATCTGCGAAAATCTGCAACTTTGTATTTTTTGCTAGAAGAAAAATATACGAACATAGAAGTTAGTTACGTAAGTTAATTTGTAAATTACCTCATAACCAAATTTAGAGACATCCATTTAGCAAAAGAAAAGTAAAAATTTTTATGCAAATTTTGTTTACTTATTCAATGACGGTGAGCCAAAATAAAAGTTGCATTAACTAAAAAACAATCAGAAATTAAATAAAAAAAACAAGTTTTTTAAACTTAAAGTAAGGAGCGATATTAAAACTTAAAACGAACAAAAATTATTCCGTATATGAAAGGGGCTGTCCCCTCCTCAACGCCTCGCTCTTTACGCTAAAGTTTGACTTTGTCTCATAACTTTATTTTTTAAAACAATAAAAAACTTTAGCGTAAAGAGTGAAGCGTTGAGGAGGGGAGAGCCCTTTTCATATACGGAATAATTTCTGTTCGTTTTAAGTTTTAATGTCGCTCCTTACTTTCAGTTTAGAAAACTTGTTTTTTTTATTTAATATATTTATTAGGAGTAACATGTTTCCTTTACATGTACTAAACCATGGCAAATCTACCATAAAATAACATTGTGTCTATCCTAGAGGAGTGGTAGCTCACTCACGTGTGGCTGCCTCAATTTTAGGAGTGACAAAAAAGGTCAGGCTATACTGTACCCTGGGCCTACACCAGTGGTTCTCAACCAACTTTGGGCTGTGCCCCACCAAGCCATTTTTTTTATTATGATGTCCCCTTTGTGATTTTTAAATTTTGTTATTCAAAATTTTACATGTTTTGCATGAAGGAAGCTTAAAAGGCAATTACTTGATATCATTTTTGGGGTAATCCTCTTGGCACATTTTACACTGATAAAAATGTTGTCTGGACACCTTTTATGCAACATAGAATATCATTGCAATACTATTATCTCTCTTTTTTTCTTCCTAAAATGCATTTGATTGTGACATCATTCGCATGAAAAATATTTTTTTAAATTAAGACTGTAAAGTATAGTAAGTCAAAGGGTGCATGTCCTACCCAAGACCCACCAAAATATTGCCAAACCCCACTGATGAGGTTTCTGTCCCATGCTTGGAGTCACAGGAATAGACCAAAATTAGAAAACAACCTTGCCTGTCCAGGGAAAAATAAAACAGACACTGAGTTGGCTAGCCCTTGTACACTAGCTACAATTCATAAAATATTATAGAGTAGGCTGAGGGTATATAAATGAGTAAACTTCAAAGACAATATAGGTAAAACTGAACCTTGTTACCCTTGATGAACTCATTTATCTGAATTTCTCCAAAATCCCATGTATAAATGATTTAAGAATTTATTCAGTTTTAGGGATGAGTTAAATTATTGTTTATGATTGTATTAAGGAAGTTTTCAGACTTTGTGGCATCAGTTTTTTAATAAAAGTCAAGGTATCACTACAGGTTCAGTATAGATCTTGCTGTAGTATATTTGGAAAGAATATAAAACTGTATAAAGTGATATCTTCACTTTGATTTTAGCTAAGTATTATAAGACCTTCCAAATTTATCTTGCATAGTTTTTTGTCAACTTTACTTTACAGCAATTGCTAATCAATCAACAAGATAAAAATAGGTGCACTAAGAAAAGAGGAGGCTGGGAGGGGGGGATAATGAATCATTTTGTTTAGTTCTTATTCACAGCCACTTGAACAGAAACAACTTAATAAAAAAAAGTTATTTACAAAGTTCCAAATGGAATGAAAATCTTGCTCAGGTTCTAGGTAACCTAGATAGAGGGCTTTTTACCATTTAATAAGCCAGACTGGGCCCATTTGGTCAAATTCTAGTTTAGAGGCTTTTGGTTAACTTGGAGAATAGATAAATGAAGAAGCCAATGCTAATACAGGCTGTCCTAGCCAAGTCGTTAGTGCTCTGGACTTGAAATACTGAAGTTAGGGGTTCAAGTCCAACCCAGTTCGGTCTGGGTCAAGCCAGAGTTGAGCCAGCTCTAAATGGGTACCTGGAGAAATCTAGGGAAAAACACAGGAAGCATTGGATAATTTGCCCCCAACCACGCATTGCACTCCCGCCAAAGGCATTACATCAGGAGATCAGTACCTGCACAACACAGACCATTGGTCAGCAAGCAAGAAAGTTTATTTTTAAGTTTTAAAGTAGGCTAATACCTTTGCTCAGTTAAAATTCATAAGGTTTTAAAGACCTATAAATCTTTTTGTTCTTCTTTTACATTTAGAGATACACCCCTTATATGGGGAGAAATTCTACCAGAATGAGAAGCAGACTTAGCCCATGTCAAATTCTAATTTAAGGGCTTCTTGTTAACTTACAGAAGCCCTATCCTATCCTTTACAGGCTATCCTTTCCAGGTTGTAGCACTCCACACTTGAAATCCTCCAGTCAGAGGTTCCAGTCCAACCCAGTTCAGTCTGGGTTGAGCCAGAGACAAACCAGCTCTAAATGGGTACTTGGAAATATCTGGGAGAGGGAGAACACAGGAAGCATCAGATAATTTACTCCCAACCATGCATTGCACTCCTGGCCAAAGGCATTGAAGAAGGAGAACAGTACCTGTACAACACAGACCATTGGTCAGCATGCAAAAAAGTTTCCTTTTAAGTTCATAAGTAGGCTACTACCTTTGCTTAGTTAATATTCATAAGGTTTTAAAGACCTGTAAATCTTTTTGTTCTTCTTTCTTATTTGGAGATATACCCCTTATATGGAGAAAAATTCTACCAAAATGAGAAATAGCCTATTTGTGCATTAAATTTCCTATACTTTTCTCATTGTACAAGAATAACACTGCTGCGATTAAGGCAGGAAATGAGGTTAGCAGCTGTTTTGGTATTAATTCAGGAGTTAAGTAGGGCTGTGTTCTATCCCCCTTTATATGGATTATTTTGATGGACTTTGTCTCAAGGAGCACAGGAAAGGCAATGAGAGACCATGGAATCAAATGGGGAGGAAAAAGTCTCCAGGACTTTGCTGATGGTTTAAGCATCCTAGATGAAAGTGTGAGCAAAATGCATGAAGTTTTAGAGGTTTTGCGAGTTAAGGATGCTAGAATTGGTTTGAAAATTAATGTTAAGAAGACTAAGTCATCACGGCTAGGAAGAAGTGAAGATGAAAAGGTGACGTTTGGTAATGAAAAGATTGATCAGGGGGGCAGCTTCACTTACCTAGGTAGTATTATTAGTAAAGACGGTGGGAGCAGTGAAGATGTTAAAAATAGAATAGCCAAGGCTCAGAGTGTTTTTTCACAGTTAAAAAAAGTCTGGAAGAATAGGAAGATAAGTCTGCAAACGAATATTAGAATATTAGAAGCTACAGTGATGACAGTGGTCAAATATGGCTCTGAAGCACGGACGCTCCGAAAAGCGGATGAAGATTTGCTAGATGTTTTCCAGAGAAATTGCTTAAGTATTGTTCTGGGTACCTAGATGACTGACCGTATTTCAAACAATAGGCTATACGAAAAATGTGGTACAAAACGACTCTCTAGGGCTATAATGAAAGAAAGGTTGAGGTGGTTAGGGCATGTTGTTCAGATGAAGGATGAAAGATTGCCGAAGATTGTTCTTTTCGGCCAGCCATCTAGGGCTAAACGGAAAGCAGGTCGTCCCCGTCTGGGGTGGGAGGAAATCATAAAGAAAGATTTAAAGGAAATGGGAACTTCGTGGCCGGGTGTAAAAAGGGAGGCTTTGAATAGATTGGGGTGGAAGAGGATCGTGCATAGCTGTGTTGGCCTCAGGCGGCTTGGTGCTGTGGTGAGTTATAAGTAGTAGTAGTAGTAGTTTCTCATTCTTCAAATTGGTTAACAGTTTACCAAAACAACTGAAAAATTCCATCAACCTTCAAAGTGCCTTGTTCACTGCAGGGTATCTGGCCAGTAAGACACAGTCAAAGACCATATTGCCAAAAAATAACCTAGTCAGCCTTTCAGATTAAAATGGGAATAACCAATTTCTAGTGTTTTCGCCAAATTTCCAGTCACTTATTCTGATAGCATACCTAGTTGAACTCTACCACCCAGTTCAGCAGTTGAGTGTTCATTGCCTGTGCTTGACTTACTTCCTGATTCAGAAAATAACAGTCAGTAAGTCTTTAAGCACCCCAGAGCCTACCAATGTGAACCCTATAGTTATCTCTAACCCTCCTAGACCCTCCACACCAGCCAATCCCCAGAAACAACCTAGAACTGATGGCACCAGTTCTGCAGTGACCATAGAGTCAAACCAGCTAGTGTTAGTTATGTCACTTATGGTATTAGACTCTTCAAATTTTTCACTTGGAACTACCTTTACCAATTGAAATCAACCTTGAGAGTTCTAAAATCTCAATACAAAAATATTCTGGCATTCTAGAATCATCTGCTCATAAGCAAAGTTTGGTAGATGACACTGCCAAAAAGTCCTAGGCAGATCAGCTTATGTGTAGAAGCCACAGAACAGGGTTTATCTGTGGTCTAAATGATAATTGACATCTTAAAGTGGGCCAAGTTTCTCAGCACCAATATAAAAGCCATATAAATGGTGATAGCTTGAAAGGCCTTCCTATAGGTGAAATGAACCACAGTTCACCTGTATATAGTACATTCTATATACAGGTACAGTACATACAATTTTTGAAAATGTATGCACTCTAGTTTTTTGTCGTTTGTTGATAAAAAAAAATCCAATTACAATAAATTTGATTTTTTCCCTAAATACTCAACATTACATGCTTGTATAGCCTTGCTGAAGTTTATTCCCAAGGCACTCGCTGAGGGTAGAATTCCAGCTGTGATTTTTGTTGATGTCAGAAAAGCGTTTGACAGCATATCACACACTATACTTCTCTCCAAACTGGAACAAATAGGGATACAGAGAAACAGTTATCATTGGCTTGAAATTTATCTATTTGAAAGGTCAATCAGTATTGACCCTAAGCTTCAAGATCAATTCACTGTTGATTTTGGTGTCCCTCAAGGGTCTATCCTACAACTTTCTTTATTCATTATATTCATCAATGATCTTTTTATTGCTGTATCTGAACAAACTAAACAAAGTTGCTGTAATATTTGTGATCATAATTTTGTTCCACCTAGTGGTGCAGCTCAAGATCCAGTTCTATTTGCATTTGCAGATAATAGTACTCTTGGGTCTTCAGAAATTAAAGATTCTTCTCTTATCAAAAAAGTGTATTCTGTTCTAGGAAAAACCTTTGCTTGGTTCAATGCAAATTGCATTGTCCTAAATCTAGTCTACTTATTTTTATAGATCACATACTTCTTGTCCTTCAGCTCAAACTATTTCTACCACTCATGGTAATATAACTTGTCCCATTGATAGACATGTTCAAATCCTGGGTATTTTATTGGACAAAAATATGTCTTTCAAACATCACTGTGCTCTCTTGAAACATAAGCTCTACCGAGACCTGGGACTTCTTCGGAAGCTTCTTCATTGTGTCCTTGATTTCAATAACAAAGATCCTCTTTCACTCTCTCATTCAACCTTATATGTACTACTGTCCAACAGTGTGGCTATCGATATTCTCTGCTTTTACCCTTCATGCTTTCAAAATTTATAACAAGGCAATTAAATTAGTGTTTGAGGTGACAGACCAGCTCAGCATGAATTTATTGGATGGTGAATCCAGACATCTTTCTTTCCCCTTGTTTCATTTTCAAGTATTTTCATGGACTCCTCCCTAATTTCTACAAACAATTATTTCTTTTAAATTTTTAAGTAGTTTTGTTGTTGTTTAATTTTCTTTTTCTTGCCCTTCTGTTTGATTTTAGTGCTATTAATTAATATTATGATTGGTTCCCCTAGTGTGCAAGACATAGATTACCACACAGAAAGTTACCACTGGGTAATTTACCAGGTAATGGTAAGTTTTTGATAAACAAAAGTGTTCTCAAGTGAAACATATCTATCTGCAAGAGAGCTGCCACTTCAATAAAAATCTATAATACAAAAATTTCATTCTTTATATTCAATACATGAGTCATACCCCTTTGAGCTTATGCTGATATTGCTCTGTTGGACTACCTCTTTGTGTTTTCCTGCCTAATTAAAAAAAAAAAGCAGATATGTGATGAGTAAGTCAGTCTGAATAAATAAGAAGTTCATAGCAGAGGTCAATTTAATTTGGTGAGTTTTTGACTCGATTTTTTTGATTTGCTATCTTCAACTATAGAATAAATAATCAGCTAATAATACATCCGGCTAGAATGCGGGTAGTATGGCCTATTTATAAAAAATATTCCCGTCCAATCTCTTCTAATCTAGCATTGCAATGGTGACGCAGCAGCAACTAGTGTCCAAACATAAATGTTCCCAATCATCCCACTATATTCTTAATTATATCTGGATGAAGCATCATTATAAGGAGGTTTCTACAAAATCAAATTGAATCTTTTTTTTGGAATCTTGGTTTTCAAATTGATACTTGTGCTGGCTTTTGCCAATGTTTTGACTTTTTATGTTATTTTACAATCTTAGCCAAGTCTGCCTCAATGTCTTTAGTTGTTTTCCAAGCTCTCTATTGATCCATCACTGCATATGTTTATCAAAATCTTTTCATGATTTATTGCATACAGTAAGTATTGGGTAAAAAAACACACGTATGATTTTTGATTTGTTAAACTGCTATTGTTACCAGCTTTTATTCTACTTGGTGCAAGGTACCCTAGAAAAGTTTTTTTTTACATGAGTTTTTCTTCTATAAAGGCTATGCAATTAAGGTATCAAAAAGGAAGGTTTGGTATATAGTATTTCTATGAATGTAAAATTATTGCAGCTTTTTCTTAAAGGTAAGATTACATGATGGGTAACAATGCAGTTTCAAGGAAATTGCCTAGTTTAGCACATGAATTCAAGCCAGAAAAAAGTCTACCATTGTGCAAAATGTTGTGTTTTTGATGAGTTTACAGTAGCAGTTCATCAAATCAATGAGATTTCTAAATTTTCTTACCAATTTTGGAAGGATGATAATTCATTTAACAAAAGATCTGAAGCTGAATTTGTTGGGTCTTGAACACATAACTCTGCAGCTATATCTCCAAAAGTGACCCATTTTGCAAACCATTGTAAATTGAGACTGCAAAAGCTGTTGAACTGGCAACTTATTTTTTGCAAAAAAGTGCTTACAGGAGTAGCTGTAAAAATCTCAACAATTTGTGTTACTATAGCCTCCTACAACAGACTTTGTTCAGGTTATGGACTAGTACAGACCCACTATAGAAAACCAAAGCAAGCATGAAACAGTAAAGAAAATTCTAATGGTCCATCAGTCACTCTAATAGCAAAAAAATGAGCATTGCCATGCAGCTTCAAAAATGCCTTGAAATTGATGTGAAAGGCTGAAAGGGATGTTCATGCTGCCACCATGTCTTTCAATCAATAGTTCACTGCCATGTGATAGTGGAGATGGTCTAGTGGAAGATGGTCTGCCAGACAAAGCATTTGAAGATGCACCAGATAAGGAGGAGGAGCAGCAATTGTAGCAGCTCTAGCTTATCTCTTATAAAGAAATATCTGAAGCCTAAAGTGCCATTTTTTATAACTTTTTGCCCTGTGTAAATGAAGTAGGAAATAAAAAAATTAAATGATGCAAAAATAATATTCTTTCTTATCAATCTGTCAGAGAAGAGAGAATATTTTCTTTTAAATTCATGAGTATTTGAAACTTACCACTTATATGGTAAATTACCAAAGTTACCAGTAACTTATTTGGTAAGAGAAAGATGATCCTGTTGATTCTCAGCTACTTCCTTGCTTCTCAAAAGCCATATCTTCCTTATTGACAGATTTTTATACCATGGAGTTTGTGTAGTTTTATGCCAGAAACCCCTGATGTCACAAGGGATACATTTGGTGATTGATAACAATGTAGTTTCTGAGTTGGGAGATTCTACAAGAATGGCTAGAGGTGGTTGCTGCAACTTTCTGAAAACATTACAGTCCTTAGACAAACTATTGAATAATCTCAATTCATTCTTTTTTGTAGTCACAAATAGGTACAACCCAGTTAACAAATAGACTGCTATTATTGGAAATATGTTTGATACCAGCTTGGTTGAATTGATGATCAGAAAATCTGATCAACTTGGGACAAAAAGTTGATTGTGCAAATTTAGAGGGTTTCCAAAATTACCCACAAAGTGTAGTTCTCAACCAGAACAAAACATGGTTAGATTGTATTTCTAGCATAAATGCAGATCCTAAGCATTTCTTTCTTAGTGTACTACAACAACTTTACTTATTTTTTGAGCAGCCAGCACTGTATGATGGCATTCCAAAATTTCTTCCTTTTCACTTTTTATTATCCTATATGCACAAAACATCATGCAAATCTGTTGTCAAGAGTTTGGACAGTATTTTGGACAGATGTGCTCATGGCTGTTGTGTTAGTTCTGCCACTCTATGTAGTAAGTTAGATATCCATTGACAGGGTCCCCCTATTATTGAAACATGCAGACTATTGATTGAAGCAGCCTTGAATGTTCACTTAATTCCCATTCAAAGAAGAAGTGGCATTTGAAAGTGAATATTGGTCCAAATCTTGCACAAATTGCCAAATTCTCTCAAAACTGTTTATTTGTCAGTCGAAAAAATCTTAAAAGGGCTGGTAGCTATCAAGGTGTACATACAGTTAAACCATGTAATGGGAAAGCCGGAACATGGAAGATTAATAGCCTAAATATAATAGCTGCTACTATGCAGCAGCTATTCTCTTGTTATTTTGGGGATTAGATTAGGGCAAAACTAATATCACAGCTTCATAATGCATTTGACTGCCAGGCTACCAATTGATAGCTATCAAGATGTACATACAGTTAAACCCTTTAATGGGAAAGCTGGAACATGGAAGATTAATAGCCTAAATAATTAATAGCTGCTACTATGCAGCAGCTATTCTCTGGTTATTTTGGGGATTAGATTAGGGCAAAACTAATATCACAGCTTCATAATGCATTTGACTGCCAGGCTACCAATTGATATTTTTCTTCCAAAGAATTAAATGGTACTTTTTATAGCTGTAGTATACTATTCAATGAATATCAAGCATGCAGTTGGGTACGTATTATTTTTATAATACCAATAGCATTTGAGAGCGCAATTCCATCCATGAAGTCACAGCAGTGAGTTGAATACAGTTTACTTCAGACTTTAAAAACTATACTCCACTAGCAGTATTTAAGTAAATATGATACAGTACTTTTGATAAAATAGATAGTCCAAGTAATTTAGAGGCAAATGTTTAAATGGCTGGGACAAGGGTAAATGGTGGGAGTAAGCAACACTCTCTTATTGGACACATATTTGTTTGTTAATTTTTGGGAAGGCATGCCTGCCTAGTGTCTCAGGTATGTTGACCAAGAATTTAAAGTTGACATAAGACTGTTAGATTGCCTGTAATGAGAGGCATACAAGGCATGCTTACCTATGGTCTTAAGAAGGTTGACCAAGAATTTAGAATCTAAATAGGACCATTAATTTGCTTGCCACTGAATTAGATTACATTGTTAATTGTGATTCATAAAACTATTGATATTTCTAACTGTAAGCTATAGCATACTAAGTTACATTTGTTACTTTTCTGCAGATATTACAAAAATTACTGCAAAATTACTATTAGACCTACTTTTGATGTTACTTTTTAACTTGACAGCAGTCCAAACAGGGCACCAGAACAGCCTATAATAGAATGCCAAACATTTTATGTTCCTTTCTTTCTGAAAAGCTATATACTTTAAATGCTTTATAGGTGGCACTAAAAATTAAAAATAAAGAGTCGACTTTAATTTTAGTTTTCATGTCATTTAGTCATGAAAATTACCAGATAGACCTAGCCATCCTAGTAGCCTAGCCTGTAGATAGACCTAGACCTAGTTGTCAGAACTATCAGATAGACCTAGCCTAGTCAACTTAATGAATGGGTAAAAATCTCTTCATTTAGGCTAGTCTAGAACCTTAACAAGAATTACATTCCATTAGGAACATTAGTTAGCCCAATAAAATTAAAAAAATTGGCTTTTAGACCTAGGCTACTTTAGATATTACTTTTGAACTTCCCAGCAATCCAAACAAGGCAATAGAACAGCCTAAAGTAGAAAGCCAAATGCTTTAAGTTCCTTTCTTTCTGAAAAGCTAGATACTCTAAATAATGTATAGGTGGAACTAAAATTGGAAAATTGAGTCAACTTTCATTTTAATTTTTATGTCATTTAGTCAAATCAAGGAGGCACACTTGTGCCTCTATAAAGAGGCGACCCACCACAATGTTAAGCGATTTCAGGTCCTAGAGGTTGCAGAGAGACAGCAATAATCGCATTTTGTAGCCCAAGCTCAAACTAAGAAACTTGCAAAATTTCATCCTCCTCTGACTTTATCTTCATGGGGTAAACTGGGCCGGAAGTTTCAACCCTCCCACCACAGCCCCCCTTTAACGTTGTCTGATTGGGCTGAAATTCAGAGGTTAAGCTTTCGTAGGGCCCGGGAGCTTATCCTCGAAATTTCAGCTCAATTCGATCACTCCTTCCCTGTTTTCAAAAAACCAAATATAGCCACTTAAAATTCATTTCTCTTTTTTTTTCTTATCCATGCCTACAGGCCACAGTTGGCAACTGATCCGGGTGAATGAGGACTCATTCGAAGCAGAATTCAACCTGTTAGGGCCTTTTGATATTTTCAGACCCAAAAAATTATCCCCCAAATTTACATTTATGAAAAACCTTGTTTTCCTATAATAGCCCATGTTAATTTTTCCCACCACAACCCCCCTTTAATGTTATCTGACTGTGCTGAAATTTAGAGGATAAGCTTTTCTGGGGCCTGGGAGCTTATCCTCAAAATTTCAGCTCAATCTGATCACTCCTTCCCTGTTTTCCAAAAACCAAATATCAAGTTTTGTGGGGATTTGCTTGCGTTCAAAATAGATTCCCCTTACTAAAAAACAATTGCAATTGAGTTTCTTTTTTAAATTATTTGAAAAAAATTACGTTTTCTAAAGAGTTAAAGAGGCTGAGTTACAAGGTCGACCCTTAAAACACCCTGTGGAGAAAGAAAAGAATAATACACAATCATCTAACAGTTAGTCAAGCAATAATAAGTAATAAACTGTACAAAAATGTGCAGAAATTATTTGAAAAAAAACTATGTTTTCTAAAGAGTTAAAGAGGCTGAGTTACAAGGTTGAACCTTAAAACGTACAGGGATTAGGAGGCACAGTTGGGGGGCTGCTGCCCCCCAAACCCCCTGCTTTCATACACTTTAAATAAAAAAAAAATTTTTTAAACTGAAAGTAAGGAGCAACATTAAATCTTAAAACAAACAGAAATTATTCCGTATATGAAAGGGGCTGTGCCCTCCTCAACGTCTTGCTCTTTACGCTAAAGTTTTTATTGTTTAAAAAAAAGAGTTGTGAGAAAGTCAAACTTTAGCATAAAGAGCAAGGTGTTGAGGAGGGCACAGCCCCTTTCATATACGGAATAATTTCTGTTTGTTTTAAGATTTAATGTTGCTTCTTACTTTCAGTTTAAAAAACTTTTTTTTTATTTATTTAAAGGCTGCAAAAGCGGGGGGTTTGGGGGACGGCAGCCCCCCAACTGTGCCTCCTAATCCCTGTATGTTTTAAACCTCCCATTTACATCAGAAACAAAATTTGCCCCCACCCCCCTCCTAATGTAGAAATATATACCCTGAATTGGCATATATAGGGGGGGGGGGGGCTGAAATTCAATTCCAATAGAAATGATTATTATATTTGTAATCAGCATAAAAAAGGCATTGAGTGGTATATTCACTTTATGTATAAGTCAATAATATGATTTGGTAGATATTTCCCAATTCATTCATCTAGTTTTCAAGTTAGCAAGGAACCTCTAAAATAAAGAACGGTAAAGTTCTACCAAATCATATCATTGAGTTAGGAGAAAAGTGAATAGGCTACACCATTTGATGCCTTTTTTATGCTTATTACAAATATAATAATCATTTCTATCGGAAATGAATTTCAGCCCCCCCCTATATATGCCAATTTAGGGTTAGGTATATATAGCCTAGAGGGGGGGGGCTGAAATTCAATTCTGACAGAAATGATTATTATATTCATTATCAGCATAAAAAAGGCAGTCAATATATACCAAATCATATTATTGAGTTTCAAATAAAGTGAATACACCACTCAATGCCTTTTGGTCAATATATACCAACTCATATTATTGAGTTTGGACTAAAGTGAATACACCATTTGATGCCTTTTTTTATGCTGATTACAAATATAATAAGCATCTCTTTCGGAAATGAATTTCAGCCCCCCCCCCCTACATGTGCCAATTCAGGGTTAGGTTAGGTATAGCCTATATAGGGGGGTGGCTGAAATTCATTTCTGATAGAAATGCTTATTATATTTGTAATCAGCATAAAAAAAGGCATCAAATGGTGTATTCACTTTATTTGAAACTCAATAATATGATTTGGTATATATTGACCTGCCTTTTTTATGCTGATTACAAATATAATAAGCATTTCTATCGAAAATGAATTTCAGCCCCCCCCTGTGTAGGCTATACCCAACCTAACCAAACCCAGAATTGGCATATATAGGGGGGGGGGCTGAAATTCATTTCTGATAGAAATGCATATTAGGCCTATATTCATAATCAGCATAAAAAAAGGCATCGAATGGTGTATTCACTTTAGTCCTAACTCAATAATATGATTTGGTAGAACTTTACCTAAAGAACTACCAGCTAGGGCAAGCCTAGTCTACTTTTTAAACTGGTAAAAATCTCTTCATAGGCCTATAGGCTAGCCTAGAACCTCATCAAGAATTAAGTTCCTTTAGGAGCGTTATACTTAGCCCAATAAAATTATAAAAAAATGGTTATTAGGACTACTTTTGATGTTAGTTTATAACTTGACAGCAGTCCAGTCCAAATAAGGCAATAGAACAGCCTAGAATAGAATGCTTAACGTTTTATGTTCCTTTCTTTCTGAAAAACTAGATACTTTAAGTACTGTATAGGTAGCATTAAAAATCAGAAAAATAAGAGAACTTCCATTTTAATTTTCATGTCATTCATTGAAGTAATACTTAAAGGAGCTCCACACGGTGTGTGTTTAACTGAGCCCCTTTCATCTTATTTCATTTAGATCAACCCCTATCCAGCATTATATCAGGGCACAGCAACCCACATTTAATTCAAATCCCATTACTGCAGGGGGGGGACTTGCACCCATAGCACAATGTTTAGGTGATTTAGCTGTTTTCAAAAGTAAAAGTAATTTTTTACTTTTGCAACTTTTTTTATTGCAAGATTCACTGGCGGATCCAGGGGAGAGGTGAGGGGGGCGCCCCCCCCCCCTTCCTAACATAGTCTAAAGTAGTGTAGTTTACTTAATTAATGCAAATTCGCACTGATTAAACTTGCTCCTAACGCCAGTTTATTGGATCAACCTATTTAGCGCCAACCCCCCCCCCCTAAAACAAATCCTGGAACTGCCCTTGGCGAGATTAGCGGAAAAATCTACAGGAAATGCACAGAATCAGAAAGGTTTATTTTTTGTAATTTAGTCTTGAAGAGAAGGGTTTCCAGTTTACCCACAGAAACCTACCAAGATGGGGGTATTGCCTTTTCTTGGCTAATCGTTTATGATAAGTTTAATTTAATAGTTTTAATTATGAAAAAGTTAATTATAAAAAAGAAATACTATCTTTTTTTCAGCTTTCTAAAAATTTAACCTTTATATTTTGTATCTTCTTTGACTCAGAAATCTTTTAAGAATCTTAAATTGGTTTTGATGGCTCTGAGATGACTAATATATGGGCGGTAGTTAAAATTTACCATAAGTCATAATGCTCCTGGTTTTGTATCCTGGCAGGATGATAATGCTATTTATGGATAACAGCAGGGCAACAATCCGAAGGCACGAGTTTGTGTGGTTTTGTTTAAAATATTTTCCATCACCCATGGAAAAGCCTCAAGCCTTCCTACAGGCCTAGATGATCAGAAATTGCACTATTTCTGCTGCACTCAAGATGAAAACTGCCAAGCTATTTTGTACTAATTTAGAGATTTGTTTTTCTGAAGATTCTATTGGCTTATTTTTTAACAGATAGTGACACTGCAATCTGTTTGATCAGACTTGTTAGCTTCTTTTCAAAAGCTGTGTTATAGCCCCAAAATAAATGTTGTCGTATATTGGTGCTCAGGCTCATGCTAATGAAGTTTGTCATCCGGACATGGCTCATCTTCTCATCGTATCTGTTAATTGTCATCATCGTATTGTCTGTTTCTTAAAAATTTGGAAAACACAATTTTGTTGCTTTCTATTTCATTCATAAATAAAATTAGAACTATTAAGAGTCTGATTTTGTTTATTTCTCGTCTATTAAAAAACCTTTAAAAAAAACTGGTCACACAAGGAAAGAAGAAGTATTAATACAGCTAAAAATTAGCAAAACGAGGAACACAAAAATACTGAACCAGAATCTATTGGCTCATCCCATAGGGAGTCAACCCATTTACTCCCCATTAACAATTTTCTTAATGCCTCCATCGTCTTTTTGAAAATTTGTAGCATTATTTATCAACTTTTGGGATTTGACAACTGAGCCCCCATTTCTCCACAACAAATATTTATTCTCACAAAATATAACTTATAGCTGACTTAGGGGGAAGCATGGGGAGGCTAAGCCTAAAAATTGCTTTGGTGGTGGTGGGGTTCTAGAAAACCCTACAAGTTTAACTCTCAGTTACTAGGTAGGATAGGATATCCGTTACTGCAAACCAACGAGGTGAAGGGGTATAAACAAGGCTAAGCTTCAAACTGAACAAGATAATGGATAACGTACTTTGGGATCACCTTAAGGAGTAATACCCTTCTAAAAAGCTATAGGCTATTAACGACACAGCATTTGTATTGGATTCTAAATAAAAGACAATTTAAGAGAAGAACGTTGGAGTCTTAAGAAGTGTAGAGGATACGTTAACCAAGGTTTCACTTTTAGATTAATACTTTGGAAGTGTCTGAGTCACCAAGCGCCTTTAATCTTGAAAAAATAGGAATATACGTCTACGAGGCAATATTGGAAGCTGTTGTGATGACAGTGATTATGTATGGTACTGAAGCATGGGTACTCTGAATAACGGAGGAAGATTTGTTAAATTTTTTCCAGAGAACTTGCCTCTGGATTGTTTTGGGTACTCAACTGACCGACCGTATGTCAAAGGTTGTGCGAAAACTGTGTTTCAATGCCAATTTCTAGGGCTATAATGAGAGAAAAGTTGACGTAATTTGGGTATCTTGTGCGGATGAAAAATGACAGATTCCCAAATATTATTCTTTTCGGCAAATCATCTAAGGCTAAACAAAAAGCACATTGTGCTCAGTTGGGGTGGGAGGATGTCGTAAGGACAGATTTAAGGGAAACAGGAACTTCGTATGGAGATGTAAAGAGAAAGGCTTTGAATGGATTGGTACGGAGGAGGATTATGCGGAGCTGTGTTGGCCTTTGGCGGCTTGGGGCTGTGGTGGTTTTTAGTAGTAATTTTAGTAGAATCATAACCGAACTTTAAAAATACAATTTTGACAATAATGTAAAAGTCAAAAAAACTTTTTTTTCATGGGAACTTCAAATTTTTACTTTGTTTTCAAAAGCTCTTTAATAAAGAATTCTTTTTATTTAAATAATAAAGAATTTTTTTATTTAAATCTATTAGATTGAAAAGCTTCCATAATATTACCCTAAAAGAGGGTGAATTCGCAATAGGACTGAAAAGGAAGTGGGGGGGGGGATTAAATTGTAATCCTTGACACTTTCGTAAAGGGGCACTAGTTGTTCTCCAGAGTTCAACGCATTTTCTAAGATATTTCAGTTGGCTTATAAATTGATTTCTAGGATATAAATTCTAGTTTAGTCTTTTTTTCTTATCTATGGTTGGTCTAAAATTCATAGACTATCTTTGATCTGCCTTTCCATTTATCCAAAAAGCCAGTCAATCATATTTTAAGATGTTGGTAACACATTTATTTGTTTAGGTATATAATACAATTTATTCTATTATTACATGTATTGTATTCTTACCATGATTTAGTAATGTGCATGATGGATAATCAAAGACTTTTTATATTTTACAATGAGCTGTTTCAACAATTTTGCGTTAATAACTTTATTCTTTTTTTTATCAGGTTTCATCTAGACAAAGGTGTGATAACGACGAAACTATGAATTGCCTGGAAATAACATGATTATTTAGAAGATAAAAGGTTAAAAGTTTTAATTTTTTCTGATTTCTCTGTTCTGTAATAGCTGATTGATCGTGGATAAATGTGTCCTCCTTGGAATACCAAAGGCCAAAATTGATACATAGGAAAGATATCAGAAAGAAAAAAAGAAACACGGTAGACCAAAAAATTTCAATCGTAAAAAAAATCACGACTTTTGTATATAGTTTAGAATTATTTTCAGGGATGGGAGAGGCTTGGATCCTATTCTGACGGTGGTAGTACTATACTTGGACATAACATCGAATTTTTTGCTGTTTGACATCAAAGTTAAAAGTCAAACTTTGCTGCTGAATCTTGATGAAAGTAAAAAGCCAGTAGGAAGTTGGTTGATTTCAAATTGAAGATTTGTTAAAGGAAGTATAAGCAAAGGTAAAAGCACTTCCTATTTTTGAAAAAGCCGTTCAATGTGCTAAGATCTTACATGTTGGGAATAAAACGATTTTAAACAAAATCTAAGGACTTGAATAGTGAGTTTTAGGGCATTTTTGTAAGCATCTTCCGTCATTCTAATCTGATCAGTGTTCTAAGCACTTGGGTTATATTTTCATCAAAGTTCTCTCTTCAATGCTCTATTTTATAATGGCATTTAAGATCTTAACAGTTTGATATAGCAAAAAACTGGCATATTTAACGATTTTAGAAGACAAATTGTCTTTCCCCAATTGACGCCCCTGCAAAGAAATAGGAATTTAATATATTTTAAAGTCCTTCTTATAATTAGCCCATCTTAATCCCATTGAATCAAAATTCAGTGTACATACTCCATCAATATCTATCACATATATGAAATTAAGACAAGGCATGTTGATGATGTTGCTCACATTAGTGTAAGTAATGATTAGAAAAAGCATTAAATACAACATAGAATTGCTTTTCGTCTAATTGTTTTCAGACTTCCTCCTCCTCAAGCAGAGACGGCGCAGAGAAACAATAATAGACTGTCTATGTGCATGGCTTACCGAAGAACGATGTCGTCATGCTAACTGTGAATCGGAAAGGCAGTCTGTAATTAAATTTGCATGATAATAAAAGTGTTATTTCATTAAGGGAAGTTTATAAGGAAAGGGAATAAAGGACGTAAACACAAAATCTGGGGAAATACGAGTCTACGAAAAAAATCAGGAAGCATTGTTGACAGGTTTGTGCATTCTAAGGGGGAGAAGGTATACGCTAGAATACTACTACTACTACTAACAGTTCACCGCAGCACCAAAATGCCTGAGGCCAACACAGCTACGCACGCTCCTCTTCCGTCCCAATCTATTCATAGTTTCCTTTTTTACACCCGCCCATGAAGTTCCCATTTCCTTTAAATCTTTCTTTATGACGTCCTCCCACCCCAGACGAGGACGACCTGCTTTCTGTTTAGCCCTACACGGTTGGCCAAAAAGAACAATCTTCGGCAATCTGTCATCCTTTATTCGCACAACATGCCCTAGCCACCTCAACCTTTCTTTCATTATAGCCCTAGAAAGCGGTATTAAACCACATTTTTCGTATAGCCTATTGCTTGAAATACGGTCAGTCAGCCGGGTACCCAGAACAATCCTTAAGCAATTTCTCTGGAAAACATCTAGCAAAGCTTCATCCGCTTTTCGGAGCGTCCATGCTTCAGAGCCATATTTGACCACTGTCATCACTGTACCTTCCAATTTTCTAATCTTGGTTTGCAGACTTATCTTCCTATTCTTCCAAACTTTATTAACTGTAAAAAAACACCCTGAGCCTTGACTATTCTATATTTAACTTCTTCACTGCTCCCACCATCTTTACTAATAATACTACTAAGGTAAGTGAAGCTGCCCACCTGATCAATCTTTTCATTACCCAACGTCACCTTTTCATCTTCACTTATTCCTAGCCTTAGTGACTTAGTCTTCCTACTTTACTAAAGCTCTTCTATCAACAGAATCGAACGCTTGCTCATAATCTATAAAACTGAGGACCAAAGGTGTTTGAAAACTCAGGCATTTCTCAATTATTAGCCTAAGATTGAAAATTTGGTCGACACATCCTCTACCTTTTCTAAAACCGCACTGCTCTTCTCTTAAAACTTTGTCTACGGCATCTCTCAGTCTAAAAAGAATCATATTACTAAGTAATTTACTACCTAGAGAGACCAGACTAATGTCTCAATAAGTACCACATTCACTTTTATCGCCTTTCTTACAAAGTGGCTTAATTAAGGTTTTGCTAAAATCGTTAGGTACTTCCCATTTTTCAGAAATAAAATTCATCATATCCAGTAGCTTATTTCTAAGCTCAGAGGCGCCATATTTGAAAAACTCATTTACCATTCTATCAACACCTGGAGCCTTATTATTCTTTAATCCTTTTAGTACTGTTTCTAATTCCTCCTCACAAAACAAATCTTCCTTCACCTCCAAGGTATCACCAACTCTTTCATCTTCCCCTATATTTTTTCCTGCAACATCTATCTCGGTTTAGCAAATTCTCAAAATGTTCGGCCCATCTCTCTTTAGTTTTTTCCTTATCGCTAATTGTGACCCCATTCCTATCTTTAACTAGAACAATTCCACGTTGCCTGTTCCTTCTCAATTTGTTAACATGCCGGTACAGTATTTTACTATTATGCCGTCTAGCTGCATCTTCCGGATCCTCAGCAATTTTATCCATGGCCTCCACTTTACACCTCCTTAGTTCATATTTTAATGCTTTCTCCACATACGCTAGAATATATGCTCCTTATTACATGTAAGTTCGTTATCCATTACAGCCATGAGACAAAAGAGGTGATAAGATTGAAAAGAATATAAAACCAGCTTATTTAAGAATACAGAAAATAATAATACTTAGCTAAGATCTATATAAGAGGTATGGAACTCCTGCTTCTCTAATCAATCCTAAATAATGGGGTTAGTTTCCTCCCAGAAAATTTTGCGCACATAAAATGCCTCTAGAAAAACTTCCCAGGGGTAATTCCCCCCGGTGAAAATTCCTCACATACAAATATAAAATGGAGCGGCCACAGAGAAAGCAAAAAATTGGATGAAAGAGCAAAGAGAAAGCACGGATTTGATCGAAATTTTGATGAGATGTCCTAAGGGGTGTTAAAAGGAAAAAATATCACAAATGGCTCTAGAACAAGGGCTGGTAAAATAACTTTTGACTTGAAATAAAAAAATAGCGCTTTAACTTTCCAATCGAAAGAGAGTCCACAAAAGTTTCTACGACTAGAAAGGGGGGGGAGAGAAAAATGCAGTGCTGTTCAGATACGAGAAAAAGTCTGCTCTTTTTGGGATTTAATGTTGTTCTTTAATTTCATAATGACGGTGTAGACCAGATATATTCTAGGAAACAATTTTCAACGCAACAAAATGAAGTGAATTAAATCGAATTACGTGAATTACATGTATGACACATGAAACATTATGAAATGAACATGGCTCAGCATAAAATACCAAGTTGAATTAGTCTATTTAGAAAAGGCATTACAAGTAGTATCATAATGCCTAGAGGACAAATGAACAATATAAACCATCAATCTTCTTAGACCAGAACATCAGAACAACCTAGACCATCAACCTATAGTATGTATCTTATTGGTCAAATTATCAGCTCCGTAGTTCTCTAAATATCCAAAATGTGCATGTACCAACAATAAGATCTGATTTATCCTTTTGCTGCGTTTCATTTGACATGGAACACCATTCCCGATTCGACTCGTGAATGCCACTTGTTTGGCACCGTCAAAAGACTAGTAAAAAAAAAAAAAAAAAAAAAAAAAGATGTTTTCCATTTCCTCTTGCTATCCATTTTTTTGCTATTATTATTATTATCATTATTATATATATATATATATAGATGTTGTTATTCATTGCGGTTTGATAAAGCATATTTAGTGAACTCTCCATGTTTTTTTTCTTCTAAATTTATCAAGCAAATGCTTTACAAGTTAAGGGTTTGAATGTTTATGTTTAAATGTTTATGTTTATATGTTTAAAAGTTAATGTTATGACTATATGTTTAAATGTTAAGAGTATAAATGTTTAATGTTTATATGATCTATAGTTTATATGAATATAGTTTGTACTTTACTGAAAAAAATTCAAATGAATTTAAGGAACAAAATGTGCATTGTCAGTTTAATATACATAATGCTGATATTTATTCATTAGAATCTTAATTAATTTTTAATTCCTTAAAGTTATAAAAGTGAAAACATTTAACATTATTTTTTCAGTAAAGTAAAAATTATATTCTAGATTTTTGAAAGCATAGGGTTTAGAACCCTATTCAAATTAATTTCTGCTCGTTTTGAGTTTGACTTATTTTAATTTCTGTTTGTTTCGGGCATCATTTATTTATTAATCCTGATTTGTGGTTGTTTTATGCTTGGTAGATTATTTGATTCTATTTTTGTTCATTTTGGCTATGGAGTTCTTTATTTTTTTTTGAAAAAATTGTTTTGTGCAAAAAGTTTTTTTGATTAATTTCTGTTCGTTTTATATTGACATAGTCTTTTTCAGGGAGAAAGACTGAGCCTCTTCTGAAGTTAAACGACCATCCCTTCCATAAGACCTTTAATACCCCCTGGGCATAACTTAAAACCCTTGTCCCTTGTCTCTGGGGTTTTTTTTTCAACCCCAAAAGCCTTGTTATATGATATTTAGACTATTTTGAATAGAACGGCTATCTCAAAATTTCTATAAGACGTATTTCAGGACAATATGACGTGTGTGTAGGGGTGAGAGGGAAGCTGCCCTCTAATTGCTTTGAATCTTAAAAAGGGCACTAGAGCGTCTGATTACCAATCCAATGAGTCCCCTTTGAAGTTTATATGACACTTTCTATAAAAACCTCATATGTCCCCAGGGCAAAACTAACATCCCTTGCCCTGAGGGCTGGGGGGATTTGTTATCCTCAAAGACCTAATTTCCAAACCTTTCTGATAGGCTTAACAAAATGGCTATATCGAAATTTTGATTGAAAGTGTTTGAGGAAATGATAGGCGTAGAGGGAAACATTTGCCCTTTGATTACTTTAGACTAATAAAAAGGCACTAGTCCTCTCAATTTCCAATCAAATGAGCCCTTTTAAAAAAAATCTATAAAATCATTAAACGAACCAAAGGCCTAACTTACGAACCTTGTCCTGGGGGCTTTGGGGGAAGGGTTGTCATCCTCAAAGAAACAATTTCTAGAACTTTGAACTACCTTGAACAAAATGGCCATATCAAAATGTTGATCAAAAATATTTGGGGAAATGATGGGCGTGGTGGTATTTTCCTTCTGATTTCTTTCGACTATTAAAAAGGGCAATAGCCCTCTCAATTTCCAATCGAAAGAGGCCTTTTTTAAGTTTTTAGGACAATACTTTCTAAATGACATTATATGCCCCCAGGTCATAACTTACAACCTTAGTCCTGAGGGCTGTGGGGGGTTGTCATACTCAAAAACATAATCTCCGACCCTTCAACTACGTTCAACAAAATTGCTATACCAAAATTTTGATCGGAATTGTTTGGGAAAATAATGGGTATGGGGGGGGGGGTATTCACCTTCCGATCGCTTTGGACTATTAATAAGGGCACTAGCCCTCTCAATACCCAGTAGTAAAAACCTTATATGCCCCCAGGGCATAACTTACAACCCTTGCCCTGAGGGTGGGGGGGGGGGGGTGTCATTCTTAAGGACCTAATTTCAAGAACTTGAAACTATTTTAAACAAAATGGCCATCTCAAAATTTTGATTGAATGTGTTTGGGGGAAATTGTGGGTGTGAGAGCAGTGGCAGATCCAGGGAGAGCGAGGGGGGTGCCCTCGTAGCGTAGTCTAAAATAGTGTAATTTACTTATTTAACTCAAGTTTGGGTGAATCAAAATTTCTCCTAACGCAAGTTTGTTGGATAAACCTATTTTGCGCCCCCCCCCCCAAAAAACAGCAATTCTGTATCCACCCCTGTGTGAGAGGGAGGCTAGTTGCCTTTTAATCATTTTCGACTATTAAAAAGGGAACTAGCCCTTTCAATTTTTACTCGAATGAGCCCTTTTTGAAGTTTCTACAACAACACTTTCTATAAAAAAAACCTTATATGCCCCCTGGGCAAAACTTACAACCTTTACCCTGAGGGCTGTGGGGGGGGTTAATCTTAAAAGACCTAATTTTCAAAACTTTCAACTACGTTGAAAAAAAATGGCTATCTCAAAATGTTGATTGAATGTGTTTGGGGAAATGGTGGGCGTGAGAGGGGGGTTATTTGCCCTCCAATCGCTTTTAGCCCTTTGAATTTCCAATCAAATGAGCCCCTTTTCAAGTTTCTATGACAAAGTCTTTAATAGAAACCTTATATACTCCCAGGGCATAACTTATAACCTTTAGTCTGAGGGCTCTGGGAAGATTGTCATCCTCAAAGAGCTTTCAACAACGTTGAACAAAAAGGTTATCTGAAAATTTTGATTGGATGTTTTTGGTGAAATGGTGAGCTTGAGAGGGGGTTTGTTACCCTCCAATCACTTTCGACTATTAAAAAATGGCACTAGCCCTCTCAATTTCCAATTAAATGAGCCCTTTTTGAAGTTTCTACGACAACACTATCTATAAAAACCTTATATGCCCCCAGGGCATAACTTACAAACTTTGCCCTGGGGGCTCTTGGGGGTTTGTCATCCCCAAACACACAATTTTCAGAACTTTCAACTACGTTGCTCAAATTAGCTATCTCAAAACATTGATTGAATGTGTTTGGGGAAATGGTGGGCGTGAGAGGGGGGTTAGTAGCTCTCCATTCCCTTTCGGCAATTAAAAAGGGCACTAGCCCTTTCAATTTCTAATCAAATGAGCCCTTTTTTGAGTTTCTACGACACAGCTTTCTATAAAACCCATATATGCCCCCAGGGCATAACTTACAAATCTTACCCTGAGGGGTGTGGGGGGGGGGGTCATCCTCAAAGACCTAATTTCCAGAGCTTTCAACTACGTTGAAAAACATGGCTATCTCAAAATTTTGATTGCTTGTGTTTGGAGAAATGGTGAGCGTGAGAGTAGGGCTAGTTGCCCTCTAACTACTTTTGACTATTAAAAAGGGCACTAACCTCTTCAACCTTCCAATTGAATAAGCCCGTTTTGAAATTTCTACGAAAATATTTTCTATAAAAACCTTATATGCCCCTAGGGCATAACGTACAACCCTAGTCCTGAGGGCTTTTGGGGGGGGGAGGGGGGACGTCATCATTAAAGACCTAATTTCCTAAACTTTCAACTACGTTGAACAAAATGGCTATCTCAAAATTTTGATTGGATGGGTTGGGGGAAAAGGTGGGTGTGAGAGGGGTGTTAGTTGCCCTCTAATCACTTTCGATTATTAGAAAGGGCACTAGCCCTTTGAAATTCCAATCGAATGAGCCCTTTTTGACGTTTCTACGACAAAGCTTTCAATGACAACCTTATATGCCCCCAGGGCATAACTTATAACCCTTGCTCTGAAGACTTTGGGGAGAGTTTCCTGTTAAAAGATATACTTTCCGAAACTTTTAACTACATTGAACAAAATGTCTTTCTCAAAATTGTGATTGGATTTGTATGGGGAAATGGTGGGCCTGGAAGGGGTGCTAGTTGCCTTCCAATCACTTTTAACTATTGAAAAGGGCACTAGCCCTTTCGATTTC
Organism: Artemia sp. Qi Xiang Cuo; assembly: GCF_049724085.1. Lineage (NCBI taxonomy): Eukaryota > Metazoa > Arthropoda > Branchiopoda > Anostraca > Artemiidae > Artemia > Artemia sp. Qi Xiang Cuo. The sequence goes on along the minus strand of NC_142805.1, from coordinate 72,491,871 downwards.
CAATCGAATGACCCCATTTTGAAGTTTCTGAGACATCACTTTCTATGAAAACCTTATATACCCCCAGGGCATAACTTACAACCCTTGCCCTGACGCTGTGAGGGGTTGCTATCCTCAAATATCTAGTTTCCAGAGCTTTCAGCTACGTTGACTAGAATATCATAAAATTGTGACTACATGCGTTTGGGGAACCGTTGGATGATAGAAGGGGGTTATTTGGCCTCCAATCACTTTCAACCATTAAAAAGGTACCAGTTCTTTGAATTTCCAATTTAATAGGGTCTTTTTGAAGCTTCTATGACAACGCTTTTTATAAGAAATCTTATATGCCCCCAGGGCATATAAGCTGAACAAAATGGCTATCTCAAAATTTTGATTGGATGTGTTTGGGGAAATGGGGGGAGTGTAACAGGTGTTAGTTGCCTTCCAATCACTTTTGACTATTAAAAAGGGCACTAGCCACCGCAATTTCCATTCGAATGAGCTCTTTTCGAAGTTTCTATGACAACTCTTTCGATACAAATTGCCCTGGTCTAAGACTAACAAAAAAAAAAATACATTGTGCATACATCGTTCTTTACTTAGGCAGCGCGATTGCGCTGCATATAATACAGAAAATGATATTACTTAGCTAAAATCTATATGGGAAGTATGTAAATCCTGATTCTCTAATCAATCCTAAATAATGGGTGTAGCTTCCTCCCAGAAAATCTCACGCGTGTTAAATGCCTCTAGAATAACTTCCCAGGGGTAATTCTCCCCGGTAAAAATTCCTCACATGCAAATAAAAAAATGGAGCAGCCACAGATACAGGGTGAAAGAGCAAAGAGAAACCAAAATTTGATCAAAATCTCGATCAGATGTCCAAAGGGATGTTAAAAGGACAAAACGTCACCGACGGTTCTAGGACAGGGGCTGGTAAAATTACTTTCGACTTGAAATTAAAAAGTAGAACTTTAACTTTCCAATCAAAAGAGCGTCCTCCAAACTTTCTACAACAAGAAGAAGGGGGGGGGAGAAAATGTATTGTCGCTCATTTACGAGGCACATTCTGCTCTTTTTGGGATTTAATGTTGTTCTTTACTTTCATAATAACGGTGTAGACCAGATATATTCTAGGAAACAGTTTTCAACGCAACAAAATTAACTGGATGAAATTGAATTATCAGAATTACATCTATGACACATAAAACATTACAAAATGAACATGGCTAAGTATAAATACCAAGTGTAATTAGTCTACTTACAAAAGGCGTTTCAAGTAGTTTCATAATGCCTAGAGGACAAATGAACAACCTAACATCACCAAAACATCCAAAAATTCCAAAAATTCCTATACCAAAACATCAGAACAACCTAGACCATCAACCTAGACCATGTATCTTATCGGTCAAATTATCAGCTCCGTAGTTCTCTAAATATCCAAATTCCGCATTTACCAACCATAAGATCCGATTTTAATCCTTTTGCTGCATGTCATTTGACATGGAATACCCTTCCGGATTCGGCTCGAGAACGCCAATCGCTTGGCACCTTCAAAAGACTAGCCAAAAAAAATTTTCATGTGATTAATTTTTCCTTACATTTCCTGAATAAATTTTTAGTTTTTCCTGAATAAAAATTACTTTATAGTTTTTATTTATTTATATTTTCTTTTCTTCTCCTTTTTGCATTTCTTTCTTTGACTGTGAGTAAGTTTTTTTTTGTGTGTTGTCTTATGCGCAACCTTTTTCGTGCCTTACTTTTGTGTTTTGGATATTTGGCAATAGTTTTTCATTTGATTGATTTTCTTTTTATTTCCTGTATAATCTGATTGTGACCAGCACCAGTGGATTGTATAAGGGTGTGAAGATCACCTTTTTTATTTGTGAATAATATGTAGAGAAATGAATTATGTTACCTTTTATTGGCGTTTGAGTTGTTTTTTTTTTTACTGTATATATGTATTTTTTTTCTCAGTAAGTAATTTGCTATTGTTCCCTGAGTTTGTGATCCTTATATACTCCCCTAATTACAGGCCAAGGAGCCTTTGGGGGGACTAGCACAGAGTATTATTGTTTTTTTTTTGTTTGTTTTTTTAAATAAAAAAATCCCACCTCCTCTCCTCTCAGCCACATAATAATCTTTATCACTTAATTTTAAACTTTAATGTCACTTACACTTATTTAAAAACAACTTTTATTTTTGAAATTTGGATTTGGGTAGCCAAACATAATTGACAAAGACAAGGTATACTACAAAAAAATCAAAACCACAAAAAAGTGCCATTCCCGGTTTAGCAGGGTGCCCTTCTGCCATAGGGCACCCCTTTCACCGTGGAAATACATTAATAATAAACAAATAATTTTCATAAAACCTTGCTCTCAATCAACTATTCATCATCCTCCATCCTCCCAACCTTCTCTCGACCCGAAAACAATCCTAGGAGGAGTAGAAGGCTGTCTCCTTACGATATGATTAGACACGCCATTCTAATCCTTCGTTTATAACAAACAAAAACACTACTAAAACATTTTTAATACCCATTTGGCTACTCAAAAATCAAACAAAAATAAAAAAAAAAGTTAATATGATTTATCATAATACTAACATCAATTCCTCAATTTTTTTTTCTTTTTTTTTAATAATTTAAACCAATTAAATAAAACATTTCAAAATTAAAACCCAATTTTACTCATCCATTCCACATCTACTCTCTCCCTCCATACTCGACTCCGTCTCAAGTCATCCACATAACTTTCAAGCCTTCGCCAAAGGAATTTTGACCTGCTTCTGACGTTTCCGCATTTTCCACACATGCATGCTAACACTTGTCACTAAAAAACACAGCGCATAATTCCTTTACTTACCTTTAACACAAAATGACAGCTTTAGAGCTTTTTTCTTTTCTTCTACAGACGTTGTTTTTCTTCCTTCATTTTCTAATATTTCCAATAATCTTTGGGGTAATCCACCGTTCGAGGGGCATTGAATCAATTCGTGCAACAGTCCGTCAAGCACTTCGTCTCCACACATCAAACAAGTAGGCGTTTGAGTTTTCAATATGTGACTAACTCTATCACTAAAAGGTAATATTCCATGAATCATGCAGTACACAAACTCTTTCTGTTCATAACTAAACGGCAATTCACTTAGATTTGTAAAGGATAAATGAAAATGAATGAAAGGGTCCTTTTCTTTAGGTATATAATTTGACACTTTCTCACTTCTACAAACATCCCCTGATACCATCTTTAGTTTCTCCTTTCCCACGTCACATCTCAGTGCTCCGAATTACTTTTCTTTCTTCAGGGGCTGACAATCCACCGCAGAGGGGTCAGAATGTTTTTTGTTCAATTTTTTCACCTTTTCCTCTGCATTCTCATTCACTATAAGGAGAAACCACTGCCTCATAATTGCAGTTGATGGCTCCTCTTTAACCACAAGTTCACAAATATTTCTGAGGAAGAGCGTCTTGCATATAACCCTGAAATCTGCTACCCCAGTTACGCCCGATTCCACAGGAAAGTATAGCATTTTTATTTGTAGCTTTTCAAGTTTCCCCGTCCAAACAAATCTCCAGATGGTTCTTTCAATTTGTTTGGCAAGGTTTTCAGGTAATGCGAAAACAGGAGCAGTGTAAAATAATAGCGTGAGTCAATATGTATTGACATACAGAACTCTTTCGAACATCGTTTTGAAAAGGCTTTTTCTCCGTTGACTCAATATCCCGACTATTTTATTTACTTTTCCCTCCCAATTTTTTTTTGTGTTCAGCACATTCTCAAAAGTCAGGCCCAATACTTGCGCTTTTTCTAAAAACGGGAGCCAACAGTTTCTTTCTATGTCGTCGTAATTTGCCAATTTGTTCAAGGGTAGAACACTACTCTTTGTCTGTGTATTTTCACGTGAAAATTTTGCTCGTACCAATGCAAACCCTTACACACAGTTTTCACATCATTTTCACTTCCAGTAATAAAATTTCCGTCATCTAAGAAAGCTGCACTTTTCAGAAAAACGTTTTCAGAAACTTGAACACCGCACATTCTTTCTTCTATATACCGAAAGGGTGGGTCGAGATAGATTCGATATACATAAGCGCTAAAGCTCGGCCTGTGGCTACCTCAATAAAATCTTCCCCTTCGAACATCTTTCGACACATGTTCAGGACCTGCCCATAGCTTCGGAGCCCTGCTCTAACTTTATCAGCTGAAGATTCGCCGGGGATTTTTCGGAGATAAACGACAACTCGGCGTTTGCCATATTTTTCCACAAATACTGGGTAAACGACTTGATCAAAATTTATCTTCAGCTCCATTTTCTTCCATTTCTCGACAAAGTCATCGGTGACTACTGCAGAACTAAGTGTAACCTGCATGATTCCAAATTTTTGCAGATCGTCAGAATCTATTGCTCGGACATTTGTTGGATTGAGATTTAGCCCTTTTAGGAAACAATGGATGTCTGTATCTTTAATGGTTTTCAAAATATCCGCTGGGATAGCTCTGAAGTTGAAGCTAACTGTACTCCTCATTTTTTTTTTTTTTTTTTTTTTTTTTTTTTTTTTTTTTTACGCAAAACTACACTTTTTCAAAATGCACCAAAATTTTGTTCGCTGCCCTGTTGCCGGACCCTCAAGAGTTCTCCGGAAACGCTGCGCACTGATGTCACTCACAGCGTCACTTCCTTCGGAAATAAAACCACTGTGAAATGATACTTAAACCTTAGACGTAATTGGTAAAATACTTACATACACTGAAACCAACACTAGACTACACTGTATCACATTCACTGATGCTTTCCAAGCTCTCTTTATCTCTGTTTCGGCACCAAAAAGGAAGATTCTTTTCAAACAACTGTGACATGCGTTGCCTTGTGTTGTATTTTGCGTTGCCCAGCCCAGAGCATTATTGTTTGCCTATTGATAATGAATAAAGTATTATTTTATCTATCTTAAGCATGACAAAACCAATGGAAGATAAGCGGCAACAAGAATTAAAACTCCCGAAAAACAAAAGAAAAGAACAAAAAAAATTTAGGTTAATAGATACACAACAGTGACAACAAGAAAAAATTCGAATAAAAGATAAGTGACAAAGAAAGTTACAAGCAATTATGGAAAAACAAAAAAGGATTGAAAAACAGAATTGTGCTACGGTGACGTCATGACATTAAGAAGAGGTTAAAATTGTCTGCAGTTACAAGGTAAGTAACAATAAGAATCAATGTATTCAAGCCTGTCGCGTAGCCATGCCAGGGTCTGGTCTAAAAACCGGCCACATAGTTTTTTTCTTCTTCTTAAGACTGGAAAATTGACATTTTTGACCACAAGAACGATCTACATTGGTCACAACTTAAGGAAAGAATCCATCTTACTTAGAAATATTTTTGTATTTTACCTGAAGTCGATATGATAGTTAGATGGTTGTTGCATTGCAGTGCACTCTTTGAGCGGATCCTTCCCCAACCACAAAAAGATCAGAGAACCATACGGTAGAGTTTTCAAGCTCTTGTCTTCAAAGATGTTCCAATTGGGGTTTTATTTCTTTCCATTTTCTGCGTTGTCTGTTTTTCTCTTCTTTTCTTATCTGGTTTGTTTTTTTCAGGCTTATGGTCAGAAAGTGTGACGGAATATTTGATTCCATGGATTTTTTTTTCAAATTTTGTAACTGAAAAAGACATGCTAAATTCCGTTAAAAAGGCAGATATCTGGTTAATTTGATAACCCATCTGGCCTACATTTGGAGATGTCCATTTTGTACTTTCTCTTTGACTGCTTAATTTTTCATGTGCAGGAATTTTCCTCGGGACTATACAAGGGAAAAACTCCGAGGGGGAGGGGAAGAAGTTCTTAGCACTATTAATGCTTAGCATGACACAAATCTGGCATAAACTTCCCCATTCTGACCCACCGACTTTGCGGGTAAGGTAAATTTTTTTTAAACTCTATTCTAAATCTCCTCTTCATTAGAAAAAATAGATAATAAAAGTAATACAATGATAAAGGAGGTTATAATTACCAATAAAATATTTCTCTTGATCCTTTCCCAGTCCATTCAGGGATAACATACTCTTTGTTTGGTCTTTTGCAGGGATGGCTAGAATCCAATTCATTGGATAGATATTTGGCGGGTAAGAGGAAAAATATTTGCTTGCGTAAAGGGAATTTACAGTTTTGACTGATTCTCATCCGTTGAATAGAAATTTGACCAACACCAAAACGTAATATTCAGTTAAATATTATACGTTCGCTCAAACTGAATTAAAAATTTCGTTAGATATTTATTTTCAGAAATCTGGAACAAATTAGTCATCGAAGCTGGATATCGTCCAATTTTGAACATAACTGTCACCACTGAGCAGTCATAAAAGGAAGCAAGTCTCGTGTCTTATTTGGTTCTTCAGTATGTTAACATGGGTAAGATAGGGGGAGCATCGGGTTCTTGGTATTTTTTTTCTGTTAATATTTTTCACTGAACATTATCGATACCTGGATTTGGGCAAAAATTAAAATTCAAACAAATAAAAAAGTAAGGCATAGCCCATGACAAATTTAAATTTGGATTCTTATCCCTAAGCCTGTCCAGTTTCTGAAATAAAAGTTCAGTATAGAAATTGACCTTACAACAGAGGTCCAAAGCCAATTTTGGGCCATACCCCACCTGAGTATTCTTAAATCTTGATGCCCCCCTCGGGATATTTATATATTGTTCTTCGAAACTTACGAATATACACCTGAAAGAAGCTTAAAATGTCATTAAGTTGGTATCTAATTAAAATATTCGTTTAGTCATTTGTAGAATATATTCGTTATATAGTCGTTTCCTGTCAAATCAAGGATGCTGACTCCAAATCTTAATTCAAATGTTATTTTTTTCGTTTCCTAATGCCAGTTCTACCCTAAAAGGGTGAGAAAGTGGATTAAAACTCAAAATTAAGAGGTTGTTGGACCATTTGGTTATTTTCTCTGAAATGAATGGTGGCAAATTCAAAAATGAAATTAAAAACTTAATTTTACGTAGTCAAGAACCTCCAATTACCTAAAAGGGTTACGAAAGTTGACCATCATGAACTAGTTGTTTTAATCATTTGTCGATCGATTCACTATTTCCTATCAAGCTAGGAATGGTGTCTTAGAATATGAGTCTCAAACAATTTAGTTTCAAACCAGTATTCAAGTCTCCCCCTCCCCCTACAGTTTGTGGTTTCCATTCTTTAGCGCTATTTATTAGGTGATCTAATCAGTAGAGCGATCTGCAATATATTTGCTGGATTTGTACTCATTTTGTAATTGTACTAGTACATCCATACTAGTATCCTAGCTTTACATACTTCCTTATGGCTGACTCGGGACTTTTGGAAATCATAACAATGGGCTTAGTGTACTTCAAGGCAAAGCTGTCTCTCGTGTTGTGCGAGGCCATGGTCTGTTGGATGTAGCCCTTTATGCTAACCTTTTATCATCAGAAGTGAAAAGCAAAGCGTTTGCTGGCAATGGCAGGATACCAGAACCCCTTGATAAGGTAAAAGAAGCGTACGAGTCACTCCGTGAAGGAGATACCATCGACGAAGTGCATGTGTCGGAAGCAACAGAGCTTATTCGAGAAATAGCTCAAAGTGTAAAGAACGATTATCCGAGTCCATGACTGTCCTCGATGTACTCCGAGTGTACATGGGACTACGATGTATACAAACTACGCAGTACATAACAACGTGTACACAACTAAGCGTACATTACTACAATGTAGGGGTTCGATGTACTCCAAGGGTGATGTTAAAAGTTTTAATATATATTAATAAATTACAAAAAAAAGTATTTTCGTCTGCTATAGAATGTAGCCTTAGCACGTATGGATATCAATGTTATATCATAATGGAATTGGTGGCTTTGGTTAAAAATACTCCTTTTATTTCTATTTTAGATAAGATTTTCATTTACAGAAGTTTGGCTTACCTATGGACAGAGGCGGACTGAGGCTTAAGTGACCAAAGAACATGCCACGGGGCCGTAATTTTTTTGGTCCGGAAATTGAATTTTTTAAATGTTATTTTACATGAAAGCACAATTTTCATAAATAGCAGTGAAATAAATACAAGTACACCGAATGGAAGATTGAAAAAGTTGACAAGTGGACGAACCTCCCTGAGCATTCACACCCGCATGTGCTCATATGCGTAAATATAATCGTACGTGTTTGAAAACCCAAACGTAGCAATTTAAAACAAACTTGATCTGAACGTTTTGCATCTTATGTGAGGTATAATTGAGAATTATGCAATCAAGAATTAAGTGCCAAGACTTAATTGCAAATATATTGTTTGCATTCATGTTTAAAACTTTCTTGAATCCCTAAAGTAAATGTAAGTCTTAGAAAAGTAATCCATTATTTAATTATAATAAAATGTAATTGAAAATACCAGAACTTCAGACTTTGTTTGTGATATTGAGCAGAAATATCTTTACTTTGGGACTGGTCTTTAAATGAGATCATTTAAACAATTAAGTGGTAGGGAAAAAGCAAACGAAAAACAGATCAAGATAGCAAAGTGGCAAAACAATTAATGATCCTACGGCAAGCTTTTCACTGTAGATGGGGATTTGATCGATAAGGCCTAATTTTTCATTCCAAGGACTATTCTTTACAAACAGTGCTTTTACGCCTAAATGTCGTAACTCTGATATTTATGATTTTTTTGAATTGCCACAAACTATCTGAAAATTTGCTTTCAAAGGGAGGAGTATCAGGGAGATGTTGAGGGAAGTGGCTCCCTCTTCAATACCTCGCTATTTACCATAAAGTTGTTTGTTTTTTTTTACTTTTAGAAAACGCTTATTATTCTAATTAAACGGCCCTTGTGTTTCAGGAGTCGTCATTAGAGAATTAGGACCGAAATTCGAACTTTCGCGTAAGGAGTGAGGTATTGATGAAGGGACGACCCCCCTCGTATACTTAATTATTTTTGCTTATTTTAAGCGTTGATGTTACTTATTAGTTTCAGCTGAAAATATTTGTTTTTTTTATTTAATTTCCTATTGTCTTTAAATGGTGTCAGAAAATTTAGCTCCCCCGCCATGGAAAATTTTCCCCCAACCCCAACAAAAACTCTTCCATGGAAAGTTCTTCCCACGTAAAATACACCACCTTACCAGGAAAATTCCCCCCTGGTAGTTCCATTTTAGCTGAAATTTCCACTCAGAAAATTTCTTGTGGACAATTCCGGGTGGAAATTTTTTCTTATGACACATTCATTTGAAAGATACTTTAGTTTCTGATTGTTTTTACAATCACGCCTTAAATCTCCTTCTCCGTGATAAACTTTCCCTTCGAAATGCCTCGCCACCTAGTAGAAAGTTGCTGCCGATGAAAATTGCCTTTGGACAAAATATCCTGTGCAAAACTCCCCCATAGAAAATTAAGCCCCCCCCCCCTACAGAAAAATACTCTTGACTATTTAGATCCAGTAAAAATACCCCTCTCTCCCCACCTTCAGACAATACTTCTTAACATCTCCTCATACAAAATCGAGTCGGCAAAGAGAAAGTTAGACAAATAAAAAAGAATTTCGTATTTAGGAATTCTGGAAAACTCCCTAAATGTGAAGTTACCCTGGAAAGGCAACCCCCCGAAAAACTCCCTCCCCACGGAAAACACTCCCCCTGGAAAATACCCAGGCGGAATACCTCTCCTCCCCCCCCTCTCCTTCCCCAAAAAAATGCCTGTATACTTCATTGGATACTTCATGTATACTAAACATTGGGCAAATTTTATGACTTACGGACCTTTCCCCTAGGGCTGTGGGGGTTATTTCATCCTTAAGGGCATAGTTACTTGACTTTTAAATTATGCTGAACAAAATGGCTATCACAAAATTTTCATCAAACGACTTTGAGGAAAAAAGGGTGATGGGAGAGGGACTAGTTGCGCTTCAGTCTTTTTGGTCAATTAAAAAGGGCACTAAAATCTGAATTTCTGTTTGAATGAGCCCTTTACCAATATTCTAAAACTATTGGTTTGATATAATCACCCTTGGGGGGAAAAACACTTATCTATGACCTTTCTTCTAGCAAAAAATATAAAATTCCACATTTTTGCAGATGGGAGTTTGAAACTTCTGCAAAAAGGTTCATGGATATGCTGAATTTAATGGGGTGATTTTCATCAAGATTTCTTTATGTTTTAGGAGATATTTGCAAACATTTTTTGAAAATCAGGAAAATTGTCTCGCCTGTTGTTCACATTTCAACTATTTACTTTCATTATTCCCTTTTATGCTTTGATTTTAGAGAGACGAAAGTACTTTGCCTAGAATTGCTCGTAACACAATCAATCTTAAGAGTCTGATAACTTGAAATCGGACTTCTCGAAAGAGTCTGACTTCCCACAAAAGTCCGATAAGTTGAACTCAGAAGATAAAATTACAGAGAGCCTGAAATAATAATATTTCAAGACATATTAGAACTATGCCATATAATTGATCCAAATACAAACAGACTCAAAATTTCAATAAAATACCCTTGGGTCAATTTTAAATTCATGAAATCTGAAAGACACACCACAAGAGTCTGAAAATTTGTAATGAGACTAAATGGCTTGGACTATTATATTCCAAAACGTTGTTAATTTGTTTTTTTTTCAAAACTCTAAACTGAAGCTATCCTAAAAAGTGAAAAATAACCAAAGTATGTATTCTATGCATCTTTTATGCAATTTAGATATTAAGATTGTTTCTTTCTGTATTTCTAACAAGGACACGAGCCTAAGAAAGTTAAGATTGGAGACTTGGAGTTTTATTCAATTTGAAATGCACGGAATTGAAGTTTAATAATTAGAAAATTAGAAACAAAATTACAAGCTGCCAAGACAGTCATTTGGCGTGACAGATCATGTATCCTGGCTTTTTAAGACCAAATTTGAAAATATAGATGACGTTAACATTTATAATAATTTATTCAATACAAATTGCAAACTTTAGTGGAAGTAAATATAGCATTTTGCTGCAAAATAATAGATTAGCAGCAAAAAAAAACAGTATAATTCCAAAAAAATAATTATATTACAATTACAGAATGATAATTACAGAAATTTTTAAGGATTTGCCATGAGTATGGGTTGATTTTAAAACAAACAATACAGGGGCGTCATTTCATTCTGAATTAAGGGGGGAGGGGCTAAGCAACCTCTGTGGGCCCTAAAAGTGGCCGTCTCACAGTTTTTTAAGAGCAACGTTCCTTCACAGTGGTTAGCACAGGCCTCTCCCAAAATTAAATAATAATAGTAAGAAGCAATCCAAGAGTTTTTAATAAATTCAGATAACCTCAGTTGAAAACTAATTCATAGTTTTATTGCAATGCTGGGAGCCAACAAGATCTTATTTTCCCAAATACACCAGCCATAGCCTCAAAATCCAATGATTTCACAAAATTCTTTTTTCACTAAACACCAACATCAGATTACTGATCCTTTCGTCACCCATTGTTCACCTTAAATAGGTTTTAATCGGGTTTAATTTAGAAAAGAATCTCATTAAAAGCCGTTGTTAAAGGCAGAGTAATGAAGATTTGTATAATTTTCAAAACTTCAGAATATGCTATCAACATTGCCTTCACTAAATTGTAAAGTTCTAAGAAATCTTTTGGCCTATTGCCTGAAGAGTCGATATATCTTCTCACAAGATCTGTTTGCAAGGCAAACAGGGTTGTGTCAATGCAAACTTCTTTCTAATGCGCTGCCACACCAGCTAGTCAGCTCGTATTGAGAAAGTGTGGCAGATCAAGATCTAATACAGTGATTGACTCTAACAGTGAAAGAGCATTCGTAAAGCAGCTTTAAAAACTCACAGCACAATCTGTGTACGACAAGAAAATAATCCCTTCTGAAAGCATCTTTATATGATTCTTTAACTTCAGCATGGTCACTTTGTCCCAGAGTCGACACGGACACAAAATCAGGTAAGCTGGAAGCTACTTACTGTGCACGCTTTTGTCTTTTTCATGAGGACGCAGAATTCAGAAAATTCTGCAAAAAGTCTTCAATGAGTCCATACTCACAAGAAAATCCTTTTACTTTATCAAACATTACATCAAAAGCTTTTTCAGTTTGCGTGTCAATAGTTTTAGCTCTCGGAGCTGCCGTAAAACCAGTAGCTCTAGAGAAACTAGGTCTACCACATGCAGCTGCTCAAACAGCAAAAAAAAAAATCATTTAAATGGGGTGTAAATATAAATTCAAATGTCTGAAGACTGGTTGCAAGTCCGTGGGCCTAAGCCCACGTCTGAAGAATGTTTTTGTAATTGATGAAACAGTCAAGATACAGTTGTATCTATTCAGTACTCTGTTCACCAATATATATCAGTATACCAATCTTGTAGTAGATGATTTCTTCAACTGAGGAACAGTTATGCCAAAGGCTTTCTGAGGATTAACAAACAGCTGGTAGTGTATATTGCTATTCGCAATAAAACACTTCAGCTCTTGAAGAATGGAGAAGAAACATGCCATTCGTTTCAAGTTCTAAATACAATCACCGAATACAAGGTTGAGTCTATGAGCACGGCGGTGAATGTAAACTGCATGCGGTGCAACTTCTTTAATACCAGCTTACATACCGCTGATTGTGGCTGCTCATGACACTGGCTTGATATTGTAATAGAAAAAAAAAAAAATTTGCCCCCCCCCCCTTTGGATGTCCAACAGTAAATTCAACCTCCCTCCCATCCAAAATTTTCTTGAATTGACACCAATTGGTAGGTTTCTTATTTGTTTTGTTTTTTCATGTTTTTCACGCCTAATTTTAAGTTGTTTCAAGCCAACCCCCCCCCCCCGTTGATAAGGCCTTTCAATTGTGAAGTAAAAATATTGGTCTTTGATTGTAAGTACAATTTCTTTTAAACTGTCCTATTAACATATCTTGTGCTTTTTCCAATTTTCATTTTGTTATAATCTTGGGTACGTTTAGGTACTGTCCTTCAGTAGATAAGAATTTAAGAAATTCTTTTAATATTCCTTTTATATACTATGTTTTTTCTTATCTTTCCTGAAATCATAAGAAAATAAATGGTCTAAAATTCTCACTTTGATTGTTTCAAAATTCAAGAAGCTAAATTTCCAGACAATTCAATACAATTCAGAACAGATTCAAGAACACACTCAAGGAAATAAAAAGTACATAATACGTATATATAGAAGGGATCACTGCCCCAGAATCGCTTAACCGACATGTATAATTTTGTTACAGATCCTGGGTCGCCTTATTTTATTGTAATGAAAGTCGGACACCGTGGCTTTTACAACAAGACAACAAAAATGTATCATAAAATATGAAATAAGAATAATAAATAAAATATGCTTGGGAATGATGCTCACAATAGTTTGCTGTGAAGTGCAGCTCTATTAGAAACGGATTTGTTTTAATTTAAAACACAATTTTTTCACACTTAAGTTCAAATCAATATAATTTTGATTACTGATTTGGGGCCCCTTCTAAAATCAGAGGGATGGTGGCCATAGCCCCAGCCAGCCCCTCCCAAATGACGCCCTTGAAACAATGGATTTCCGGCTAAGACAAGGCCGACCTTAAAATACATAGAAAAGGATTAGAAATCATCATTTTAATTGGCCGAAAAAATTTGGCCTAACCAAAAGAAAAAAAAAGCAGGAAATCAAAATTAACAATTTGTTTCAGCAAGTATATTTTCCTTAATACTACTAAAGATCTTTGTAGAATAAAAAATGGTAGGCCTATAAAGCTTACAGCTTTAATGGAAATATTCCATTGAGCAGTCGACAAAATGAAAAGGATATTTAAGCTGATCTTAGGTGGAAATTTCTTCGACCTTAGATTGTCTTCTTAAGCAAAAAAAAAAAAAAGAAAAAAGAAAGAACTTTTTTGCATGCTGAGCAATGGTCTGCGGTGCGCAGGTGCCGATTTGCTGATTCAATGCTTTCGGCCGAGAGGGCAATGCGTGGTTGGCGGCAAACCATCCGACGCTTCCCGTGTTTTCCCCCCAGATATTTCCGGGTACCCGTTTAGAGCTGAGTTGACTCTAGCAGACCTTACAGAGTCACACCATTGACCCCCGTTCCAATTCAAATAACCAGCGACACCAGGACTCAAAGCCCTGACCTCAAAATTTCAAGTCCGGAGCCCCAACCACTCGGCTATGACATCAAATTCATACATAGACGTAAAATTTAGGCATATTTAACTTTGTAATTAAAAACAAAGTTAACACACATCAGTGATCTTTCTTTTTTGATAAAAATGCAAAATTCTACATTTTTTTTTATAAAAGAGCATGAAACCTCAACAGTAGGGTTCTCTGATATGCTGAATCTGATGTTTTGGCTTT
>NC_142805.1:72458446-72477042 GCF_049724085.1 Artemia sp. Qi Xiang Cuo | reverse complement strand
AAACCATTTGATAACTGTGAAACACATAGCGGAAGCAGTACTGGTATAACATAGAGGTGGTCGAAGTTGCAAGAAGTAAAACTGCAAGTAGCTTCAAGTAGTCATAGTCAGAATCATAAGTATTCGCAATCACAACTACAGTAGTAGTAGTACAAAGTAAATCCCTATAACCAGTCCCAAAATATTGCACATATGCTCTTTAAGTAACCTTGATTTACAAAATGCCTAATAATTCAGTTTACATGGCAGAGGATCTATTTTCTATTTGTCCTCTATTTCAAGGACGCCCAGTAATTAGATCTTCTGACGTTGCCTTTTCACAACCAAAAAGCACAGTTTGTTTTGATTGTGTTCAACATCCCTCTCAACATTTCCTTAAAGTTTCACCTCAGCAGCTTTTTTATATTCCTGATCTAATATGCCTTCTTTATTTAATACCTTATATGTTAAAAATAGGTACCTTGGATGACAAACAGCCTTTGTCCTACTGGCTTTGGGGGTTTTCATTAACTCATTAGTTATAATTATCTAACTTTTCAATTGTTTTGAGCAAGACGGATATCTCAAAATTTTTATCGGGTACATCTTGAGAAAAGGGCCCTTTCAGGGGCTGGGAGTGATCTTAAGAGTCCATGAAACCTCCAGTTGAAGGAAGGTTTTATGCAATTGTGTGCTCATCTTGGTTTCGACATGATTTTCCACAATTATCACTTTAAATTTTTAATGACTTTTTCATTTAACACAAAAATTGAACATTGAAAAAAAAAAATTAATTTATTTTATGTTTTCATAATAAACAGGTTGAAAGACAAAACGCAAATTATTACAAAAAAAATTAAACACGACATAAAAATTTAAACAATCAAAATTATTACGTATGTGAGGGGGACTTCCCCCTTCTTTAGACCCCGCTCTTGACGTTGCATTTTTGACTTTAACTTATTAAAATTACGGTCATTCTCGGCGGGATTGTAAAAAAAAAAAAAATTATTGATAATTTGATTAAGTGATGCTTAACAATTAAAAAAGTTTCGAGTTTTAGGGCGGCACATAATCGGGCTAATTGCCAAAGCTCCACCTCCTACATTTTGTCCTAGATAAATCCAGGCTTATTCGTCTTAATCTGGGGGGGGGGGACATTCCTCACGTAATTGTCAGTGATGCCTAAATATGTACTTTTTCGAAACGAAAATTGACCCATTTTGTCAGTTACGACTGTATTTCCTTTAATTAGACTATTTCTCACAAACGTGCAAAAAGGAAAGCAATGTACGGACGTCTAATAGTATTCTATTAGACCTTACAAAATTTGCGCCAATAATAGCCTCATATTGAAAGTTACCGCATATTATAAAATTTGTCTGGAAGATCCTATTGTCACTTTACGTTTCGGCACATTGAACCTTTTGCATTCAATTTATGGCCTGTCCAACTCGTTAAATTGGGATTATTAGGGTTCCTCTGTTGCCTAATATGCAGAGGCAACATGTTAAATACGCATGAGTTTATGATACTGATCGTTGCGCCAGAGTCTATCAAAGCCTTAAAATAAACATTTTCTACACAAAAATGATTAAATATAGGTTACTTGTTATTAACGTCACTACAAGACGGCACCACCATTGTTTTGGACCTATTAAATATTCCGGGCACCCTCGGGGTCCAATTTGTATTTCTGAGGGGCCCGAAACGTTTCCCTGAGGATTTATTTCATGTCTCGGTGCCTGTAATAGGTATTCAGACGTATGAGGTTCTTCAGGCATATTTAATTGATTTACATCTGCCTGCCTTTGCCATGTATTATTACGGTAACTTGGGTGTCCTGTGTCAGTGCCGCTTGCTGGTGCTGATTGCCAATGCCGTTGGTTTGCAAAATTTTCATTTCTTGTCGGCAAATTTTCGTGATTTCTGTATGGTATTCTTGAATTATATTGGACTTGGCGAGTATTTGGGTTTTCAAATCGGTAATTAATTTGTCTGTTGGGGGGAGGGTTATCAAAATTTGGTTGATACGTGTTGTAAGGTACTGATTGGCGCAAGCTTCCCTGGCTATAGCCTAATGCACCACCGGGGCTAAAATTTGTTCTTCCGAACAAATGGTTGCCATAATTTTGCCTACTGCCGACAGCAATTCTTGGTATGTGGTTGGGGACATAATGGCACTCTCTCGCGATATGCCCAACACGATTACAATTATAGCACCTTATTATTGTAGGGTTATTTTCGTAATTGGATTGTTTGATAGGCCGAAACTTACTGTTTTCTGCCTAGCGGGTTCTTGCGTTTTATTTCTTTGTGGCACTGGGGAGTTATCCCTTGAAAACAAATTGGGGGACGCCTGATCGCTCTTGAAATTTATGTTCGCATTTGAATCGCCTAGGCTATTATTTTTGCTTTACTGTGATTTGCCACCATCGTGTCGACTTCGATTAATCGCTCTACCTCCTGAAGTGCGAGATCCAACGTCTGAATATTTTTGGATATTACCACTCTATATAGTTTTGGGGGTAGCCCTTGCAAGAAGGTATTTAGTATGACTTTTTCATACAGTTGCCCAGAACCACTTCCATATTTTGCCTCTACCGAAATGCGTATATTATCAAGATATTCTCTTATATTTTGTGAATAGTTAATGCTCACCGTTCCGTGTTTCAATTTATTTATGGAACTGGTTTCGCTAAATCTATCTTTAAATGCTTTTAACAATTTATCAACCGTATTTATTGGCAAGTTGGCGTTATTGACTATGGTATGTTCAATCTGTTTTAGAAAGGTTAAGGCCTGGCCTTTTAATCGTAGAAGGAGCATGTCGACTAACGCTTCTAGCTCTGTTTTTGTTAGTTGTACAAACTGGGCCAATTGGATATTAAATTCGTCAATATTCGATTGACCATTGTACTCCGGGATAGATTTCACTATTTCTATATTTTTCGCGACCAATTTCTGCACTATTAATAACTCGTTAAGGTCGTCCGACATGTTTTTTTTAATCGAAAAATAAATTTATTTTATTTACTTAACCTATTTTGGGGGAGGCTATTATATCCTATGAGATATTTTGAAGGGTTTCCTGTCGTAGCATAGTGGTTATAGGCTTAATTACTTTACTTACATGTCTGTCTCTCTCTAATAATTAAATTCAAATTACAAAATTTATAGCGTAATTAGTCCGCAAGTATTCCTCCAATTTCCGATCGTGCCATTTGTAGCGATGAAAAATTGACTGGTATACTAAATGTGATACTAAATACTGACCGCGTCAAAGGCAATATTATGCCCAAAGGTCGTGAACTTACACCTTGTAGTTTCTCCGATAGCGCCGCTTATAGCGCTGAAGATTTTGCCAACAAGGCCTGCGCCACCCTCAATTATTGAGTTAAAATAAAATGTACAGCCATGTAAACGTGACCTCTTTTTCTTGAGCTATCTGGAGATCCGATTCCCTGGGAAAGTTACCTTGGAGATTTGCGAACTAATTACCTGTTATTAGGCTAGCTCCAGACATATAAAATGAAATAAACACAGGTAAAAAAAGCAATAGATTTATTGAAACTTACATATTTAGGTGAACAGCAGTGGGTCACTCCAAATGACAATAACGGTGACCGAGATACAACATGAACGAATTTAAGATTTCTGTCTGAATGGTCCTGATTCTCCTTTACGAATATCTCCAAAAAGCACTTTTAGCCCACTATCCAACGTAGCTCTTTAGTCTTGCGCTGTAAGAACTGGCTCACCATTGGCTCGAGTGGACCAAGGATTTGAACCCTTTGTCCAATAAATTGTTTTAATTATTTCTGATGATTCAAACGTTCACACGGCTATGATAGATTAAACGTAATGAGAAATATTGAACGTAGCATCTCGACGTATAATCTTTTTATTACTCACTCTCTGAGAGAAATCTAAAGATGGGATAGCGCCATTCTTTTTCTTGGGGTGACTGCACATTTTATATTTTCTTATTAATTACATGTCATTTTTGTAAATATATTTTAATTAATTAGAGTTAGTCGGAATTATGTTTAAAAAGAAGAAACTGGTATTTTAAATACATCGCATTTTACTCACGGTACAAAAGCTTTTCTTGAACAGAAATTTTAAGATCATGTTTTGGGGCTGAAAACTCATCAAGGTAATAGTTTATCCATGTTAAAGATGGGATATCTGACTCGGGACCCGCTGACTCTTTCTTATCAAACTTTTTCCAAAACAGATTAGGATTTTTAATGACTTTTTCAGAAAGCTCTGATTTCAACTGCACACGGTGACGAGCAAGTTCCTTCCCAAACCTACGCTTAGATGCAACTCTAATCTCTTTAACTACTCCTGAGTGTGGTCTACCACATTCTTTTCCATATCCCGTACCAGAAGGTAGCTCGGTCGCATGCTAATTGTAACAAAGGGTTAGAAGACCATCCTTTTTCTTGAGTTTTTTTGTCTGGCACGAGACTTAGGTACTCCTTGACATTCGGCAAACAGAAGAGCATGGGTCAGTTTGGCGTAATAAATATTAAGACGGAGCCGCGCATCTCTTTCATCACGATGAGAGAATTTCATAAGTAGGTCAAACGGTCCGAGTATTTTTGACAGAACAAAATCACAATAACCTTTTCTTTATCAATTTTACGCCAAACTAGAACGTCATGCCACCTCTGAGTGGATATCGACTAATTATTCACAGTAGAAAACGAGGCAGGCATACTTATACTACACTGAACTGGGAAATGATCCTAAGTGGAACTGTTCGGAATGACAAGAAGCTCACGTACTGGCAAAGAACTAGAGCTAACTCTATGTTCTAGAGTGGACGTAGAACCAGATTGGTTGATATACGAAAAGTTCTGGTTCTTCGGTGAATAGTAAAACGGTTCTCTAGTATACCTATTAGAATGTAACAACGACTATTTTGGGCACTAATATCAACTTCTAAATTACAGTTAAAGTCACCCACTATTATGCACTCAAGGGACTCGCGTTCGGCTTTTTTAAGGCAGTGGGCTAGTTTGGCATCACTTATAGCAAAAGCACTATCAGATTTGTCGTCACGGTAATCAGTTGGAAGGTACACATTTATAACTAGCAGGTTATTTAGTCTAATTGCAAGACAATTGTCACTGTTCTCGTTTGCTTCGCACGCGAGACGATTGCTAACCAACGTGGCAATACCGCCAGATGGACGGCCCCGTGGAGATGAACGTTTTGCAGGCACGGAGAACACAAAGTAGGACGGCCAGAGAGATAGTTGGTTTATGCCAGCTTCTGTGATGAAAAGTTCTTGCAGGCCTATCACATTATATTTATTCACAAACTGGACTACCACAAGTGACTGCTCTGAAAAATTTCCGTTTATATTCCAAGAAATTAGGGAAATGTTAGAGTGTTCGTTATTCATCATGTTAATGAGTTGTCTTTTGCTGGTTTTTTGGACACTTTACGCTAAAGCAGGTATGACCCGCTTTCTTGTAGGAAACGCAAAACATAGCACGAGTACACTTTTCTGCATCGTTCTTTTTGGAGACGTGGTCAGACGAGCCACATCTGGAGCAGACTGGGCTATTGGAGCACTCGGCAGCTAGGTGACCTGGGTTGTGGCATGAGTAGCAATGACGGGGTAAGAAAAGGAATTCTTCAGTGGGCAGTTTTTCCTAATAGATCTTCACAGAGTCCTTAAGAAATTTATCCAAATCCGATCGACAGCTGAAAAATACATTGAACAGACGGGAACTGCGAAGCAGTTCAGACTGCCTAGTTCTGGGGATCAGCACAGTTAGCTCATCCGCCGATGCGTCAGAGGGGACTCGTTTCAATACACTAATATAGTTAGGGCTCTTTAATGCAGCAGAGATCTGCGGCTGCTTGGTCTTGATTGACTGAACAATGGTTTCAGCTGTGTTTTTCGAGCGAACCACTAGTTTCTAGTCTGATTTGACTCTCCGTAATTCAGATATGTCACTAGTATCCGCACATACTGAATCTATGAATCTCTTTCTAGCACTCGGGGTATCAAGCGAAGGGGGCATATTTTTCAGAACGATTGAATAGGGGGGCTTTTCAGGCTGGTTTGAAGCGCTTGGCCATTCGATGGGTTTGTTGGCATTAATAGCAAAATGGTTCTTAATAATTCGAGACAATTCATTCACCTTAATAGCAACGGTTGCTGAAGTAGCTTCACTAGTAGTTTGGACTGAACATGGAGACTCTATCACAACCTTCGGCAATTTGGTCTTCTTGGCGTGAGCTTGGTGAATCCATCTGCAAGTTTCTGTAAAATTCTTTTCATCTTTCGCGTGAATTTTACAGGGTGTTGTACACTGCAGTAGTTTATGGAGCGATTCTTTGGCTTTCATAATTTCTTCTGGTGTTAAAAATCTGACGCCTGTATCAATTATTCCCTCCAGTTTTTCTCCTCTTCCCATACTACGGCTCACGAAGTTCAACAATTTTTAGAAGTTCTCTGAATGAGAATTAAACGGAACTGGAATTTCCAGTTTATTTAAAATTTGTTTTAAATTTGCTTTGAAATCACGTTTTCGGAATTTGTTTATTTTTTTTTTGTTAGTATGAGGCTGTATATACGAAATGTATTTAAAATTCATTTACGAGGATGAAATAACGTATAAATCATCTCTAAACATGGTGATTCACGAATAAGCCGACTATCTATATTTATAAGATTGTTGAGCAAATTCACACATATGTATATAGTATATAAGCTATGGCTTTTTTGCCCTACTTGAATTGTCTTTAAGACAAGAAAGCGGTTTTCCTCGGAATCTTGTGTTTCCTCGGCTATTTTACGAATCTCACTCTCTAATATAGGCTGGTGCTTATTGCTTGTAGTCTTCAGCACCAGAGCTTCTAGTTTGGATCTCTTTTTTAGTCGATTCATGAAGTTTCGCCGAAATTCTTTTACTATTCTACAATTTGATTCTGTGTATTTTTTACAGCCTTTTATAGCCGCAGCCGCTATGCCCATCGCGGCTAAACCACCAATTGTGCTACCAATCGTGCCTCCAAGCACAGTAAAACTAAATGGATCAAGCATAATCACTTCAAAATTTTCAAAATTAATGGTATCAAAGCCTTAGGAATCTGAATATAAGGTAAAAATGATGTCACAGGTTACAAATACAATGACGTCAAATTAAAAATCTCACTGTAATATTGAAATGACGTCAAGTCGACGTGAAAAAATTTTTCATGGTCTAGTAAAATTTGTTGGCTGATTTTGTCTGAAAATACTAGTGCTTCCACAACCCCTGAATTTTTTTGGATTTTTCCAAAAATCTGTGTTCTCGAAAAAAAATCAGCTTCCCAAAAATCCTCTTTTGTTTAGGGTTGACATCCCTAGTGATTTATCACCTGTGAAAGTCCCCCCCTAGTAAGTATTACTTAACTTGATTCTTAACAAAAGATTCTCTTTTGACTCATGGTAATGAACTTCATTTGAACACGCGTACATTCAGTGTAACTCTGAGCATCTACACAAAGAGGATGATTTTAGCTGGACCGTGAGCTTACATTTTGTTTTCTTTTGTTATTCTGTTTAGTTTTCAGAGGTCTGAAAATATAAGAGTTAGATTGAAAAGTTTTTCTTAAGTGCAAAAAGGAAAGCAATGTTCCTATGCAGAGAGGGGGAGGATGTTGAATCTAATGTTCATGATGTTGAATCTAAATTAAAACCCATAAATATATTTATTCTAAGAAATTGTTGTTTTTTCGTCGTAATGTTGATTAAAATATTGATATCTTTTTTATATTAGTGTAGCAATGATAGAGAAATTAAAATATATTCAGTTTAGCTGGCAAAGCAGTTTTTTTTTCTTTTTTTTTAATAAATATGATTGTTTTAATGACTGATCAGATTTTTGTAAGTTTTTCAGCGTTGAATAGTGAAAATAAATAAGCAAAACTACTTAGTTTTAATTTTACAACGGTGTTTGTCCTTATAAACTTAAAAGTGAAAAATCTATTGAGTCTTTATGACAACTACACATTAAAATCTAATCTACCCTATTCTTAGGCTGTTTGGTTAACATGTTTTAACTGAGTTTTGCTCCTTTTTAAACTACGTCTCGTTTTTAGTTTTGTGCTGGCTACGACCAGAAACTGCATAACTACGCATGGATGTCATTTTCATTAAACATTAAGTTTTATAAGTTTGTTGAGTTTCTTATAAACTACCTAAGTTTAATCTAACCGATCCAAGCCATTGGATTTTGTTTTCACTGTTCTTTTACATTAAATGTATCAGGTTCTCCGACGTCTTACTGATTTTTAACAATTTCATCTTTTCTAAGCGTTAGAAAAAAAATATCAGAGGGGGCATCTGGGCTCACCTTTTCTAGATTATCTATAATAATAACAAAAGAGTAATACATTCGATTCTCCTTCAACTCTCTTCCATTTATAATAGTTGTTATCGTTTCAATTATGTCTTCAGAATCTGAGAGATTTTACATACCATAAAATAAATGTTCAAATTACAGATCAAATCTTTTTTAACAGACAGTGTATAGAAATTCACAAAAATACCAGATATTTCGATCGCCATATACTGTGACCGAAATATCTGGTATTTTTGTGAATTTATATACACTGTCTATTAAAAAGGAGCTTATCTCTATTTTGAACTTTTATTTTATCGTCATGGAAAGGCCCTGGGGTCTCCGAAATTATCTACGACATTTAACCTTTTAAAAAAATTGACTCATTAGTGATCACGCACATGTCTCATTAGCTAAGGTCACCTAATTAATTAATTAATTAATTAATTAATGCTAGCTTTTCCTGGAAGACACAGAGTTAAAAAAAGTTGTGTGTTTGCAATAAACGTGTCATTAATTTTTTTAGTATCGGCAAAATAATGCCAAGAGTCAATAGCTTAAATTTCTGTATTCAAATACTTGTGCCCTGGAGAAAAAAGTCAAGTTGATCTCTTGTTAGTAAAAAGTAAGGAGAAATATGAGGGAGGAGGGGGAAATACGGGCTGTTAAGTTCATAACTTCTAAACTATTTTCTAGTTTTTGGTTATGTTGCAATGATACTTGAAGTAGAAGTTGACACTTCTTAGCTCTGTTGTTTTACCCACCTCATTCCTATGCCTTACTCTCTACTTCCTCTTTTGTCATTTTACATCTGTTTCACTTTGTTTTGCATACACCCTATCGCTCAGGTTTCTACCAGGTTTCAGGTTTCTCAGGGTTCAGGTTTCAGGTCTACCAAAAGTGACATCAGCATTAGTTGTAAAAACGGAATTATTGTGACTTCTTTTTAACACATTAATCCTAGTAGAAGTTAGGAGGTGTTCTTGAAGGAATACTATGTCAAGCCGGTCACACAATTCATCAATCATATAATCTTTTAAACAAGTATCATTTATATTAAGCGAAACAATCGACACAGGCACAATCATTTCTTCTGGGCAATGATATCTCTCAGCACTTTGCATCTAAGATTAAAACAGGCATTTTTTTTCACAACAATTGGTACATTTTGCATCAAGCTGGTAGGGAGAATCCTTGTTGGAAATATGAGGACCCGCACAGCGTGCACACTTCGCAACCAAACTTGTACAATCAGCTGCTCTATGGTCTGGCGAACGGCATTTGAGATAGCACCGAGGTGCCGACAGATATTTTTTCACAGATAAGTATTCATATCCAAGTTTAACACCATTTTGCATAGCCTTGGCTTTTGACATGGAGTCACAAAACTCAAGCTTAACAGGCCCAGTGTCACCAATCCACAGAGCTTTTACCCCACCTGGATTTCCTTGAATGAGAAGTCTAAGTCCTTCGATATTTCTCTGACTATCTCGAAAAACCGCTTAGTGTTCATCTTTGGTTGCCTGGTAATACGAGCTAGACTCTCAGCCGAGAATACCCATATTGTAGTTGTATTTAGTATGTAAATAAAAGAAGCTGAAACTTGGATGGAGATTCTGCTAAAATCACTGAAATTGAGTCTAGGAATTCTTCAACAGCAGATTTTTCAACATTTAATTAGCCATTTGTCACGTCGCAAACTCAGCTTGGTAACTGCATCATGACAGCTTACTCTATCGAGCACTTTTTGCGTTTTATCGGATCATTTAGTGTTTGCGGCACTTTAGAGACAACAACAGTGGGGTGAAAGTCAGTTGACTGCGTCGCACGGGCAGGCAGTGGTGGAAAGTGATTATCATACGAATCGAACTTACTTGAAACTGTCTTTCGGAAGTGTTCCATTCTATTCAATTTTGCGTTCAAACTAGAATAAACCAAAGCGGGGATGAAAGGTACATCATTTGGAGAACGAATTACAAACACCGGTAGGTCTATGTCTTCATCGTCACAATTCACGAATATGCTTAACATATCCTTCAGATGGCTTTCCAAAGCCTTCGGCTCCTGTCTTCTCGGAAGCTCAGTCCCAGGTACGGCCGCATCATAGAAGAATTTTTTAGCTTCGATTACACTCGGCAAGTCCAGAAAAAACTCCTTTCCAAACTTCATGATTTCGTTTTCATTCACTTCATTATCACGGTTAAATTGCAAAAAAATAAAACCGACGAAAAAACATGTCCATTATTTATTATTCACTGTACATATAATAAGAACCAGATACCAATCAGAGACAGAGACCACTACGAGAAAGTAACGTAGTGTCCTGCTACCATGTCTTGCATTTTAAGAGAGTACCATTCCTGTCAGGTGCAACGGCCCTTGAGACAAGAAACTCCCATATTCTTCTCTATTATTATAATAATTGAATTATAATCATATTATAAATTCCAATTAAAAAGTTAGTATAAAAAAAGACCACATTATATAATTTAGTGAATATATCAACTGGTAAAATAGTCCGTACATATCAATTTATAATTTCACTTGTTTCGAAAATGTCGGTCACTGCAATCCACTGTAATTTATTCCAAAATTTAATCCGCCTTAAATATCAAAAGATGTTCATAGGTCAAATGCTAAATGATAAATGTATCTGTATTTCTGTATCAATGATAACTGTATCACATAAATATATCTTCATTTTTAAGTCTAGGAGACACCAAGTAAAGAATAAAATGTAACTGCTCTTTGCTCATCTGATGTCAGGAAGAACATCTGCATCATGATTTTCCATCTCTATTATTAAAGTTGTCATCATGCCATGCTCATCTCTCAACTAGAAGGAAAAACCACTTGATGAACAGGAAGGCTAAAACATTTCTTTGTTGTCAGATTAGAGCAACTTATATGTCATTATCATAATCCATATTATCATTTGGAAATGGGTTTGGGGGATGTGGAGTTGAGAGTTTATCGGAAAAATTGAGTTTTTGTGGACATTGTATAATCTAGTTCTTCTGAACTCTCCATATAAGACGAATCACTTATTCTATGTTTTGGGACAGTTGGGATTTTATTTTTTGGGGTTACCATATTTGTCATTGTTAAAAATTCATTGAACTCCTGTTCTTCGCTATCGTTTTCAAAGTTTCCTTGTTTGAAAATAAAGGGTTTCAATTCGCCTAACCTCGATCGTGGTGGTTTATTTTCGTCGCCTGATGAATCAGACGTCATGGGTTGTGGGGCCCATGCTTCCGGAAGTTTTGCCCTTTTTTTCTTTTTTTTAAATTTACTATGTATTTTCAACTAACAATCTAAACCAACTTCAAGACACGCTTCTTCAGTTGAATTATGATATTAAGCATAGCCAAAAGCAAAAACGGCAAAGGTAAAACGAAGGGCCATACTTCTGCACGCCTTGTTTCTGAATTCCAAGAAACCATAAATTTCGATGTCACCAAGCTTGAACGGCACGAGTGACTCTAAAGTAGACTGACTCTCTATGACATTGCTCCATTAAACATCCAAAAAATTTCTGTTCACAGAATATTTTGGTTTGGGTACAGTCCTGGTAGCATCGGTCGTGTTGATTGCAACAATTTCCAAACCCTGGGTATAGAAGCCATTTGGGCACCGGAAACCAGGACGACCCCCAGCCATTCTGCGTGAAGCAATGTCCTTTTTTACGCATCATCCGGTATCTTTTTTGATGCCTGGCTTTTTCCTATTCGTCCGTAGGATTGTTACAAGAGGATTCAGGGGCAGAATACTGCACTGACATCCTCAGCAAGTATTCGAATTCTTCTTTCCATGTTGCAAAATTGGGAACGGGTACCACAGGAGTTGGCTTTCCTTCAGAAGTTTCGTGGAATTGAAAATCCATTGGACTAGCTGAAGCCTTTTCTGGTTCCCAGTATACGAAAACTCTCTTTCCATTCGCTAGGGTAACGACATTTCCAGACACCAAGTTACGAAGGCCAAGCAAATTGAAAAAAATTCTGGTTGAAGGGTGATAACCAATAGTAGAATTACAAGTATAATCATCACCAGTACAATCATCCATGCAAACATCCAATAAATAAAGCACCACAAACAGGTAGATAGTTCCAGAAGGTACGTAACAGGTTTCCAGTTCCAGAAGGTACGTAACATCCAAGATATACAGCGACCTAATCCTAGGATATGTAGTAAAATTGCAAGTAATAATAGAAGCAAGAATTTCATCTTAAACTAGCCTAGCTTCAAATTTAAAACCTTCAATATTTCTGCCTTTTTATACGAATGATGTGAGTTTTATAGGTTTTTCCCGTAGTTGGGCTAGAGATCTTAAATTTTAAAATTTTTTTAAAAATTGAATTATTATTTACATGTGCTTAGTAGCATTTGGTTTATTCCATATATCCTGAAAGTTCCAGCTAAATACAATCTAAAACATGACATAGTAGGTATTGATTTTGTTCAATCAAGCCACGCAAGTGCAACTATTTACTGCCCCCCTCCGACCCGTCCCCGGCCCCGTGGGCCCCGGAGCGCTGCCCCCGGCGCGGGGTGGCCCCCCTGTCCCCGGGATACGCAAATTGAAATGACTTAAAAAGGGGGAGCAATTTTTTTTCTTTTAATATCTTTGACACGCTTTGACTGACTGAGCGACTGATGAAATGAGTTAATTGTTGGAAGACCGAATCCTCAAAACTATAATATTCAATGGTGAAAAATAGCATTCTGCTTTCACTTAAAAGAATCTAGTCAATCTATGATCAGTAATTGACAACACTAGAAATTAACGAAAAATATTACTAAGAGATAACGAAGAGATAGCATCAGCTTATGGCTACAGTGGGCCAGAGAAAATAGGAAAGATTAGAAATAAGAGTGGTGCAGAGAAATATATCTCAGACACACACACACACACTTTTACAGCGCGATGAAAAATGAGTTTATTGTTGTTTTTCGCATATTTCTATAAGTTACGTAAAAAAAACTTACAAACAAAAAAACAAACACACCAACCAAAAATAAAACAGACACAAAAAAAAAAACAAACACAAAAAAACATAAAAATACACAAAAAAATGAACATACAAAAAAAATAAAACAAAAAAAAATAAAAAAAAAAACAAAACTAATTACACACACACAAACAATTAAAAAAACACACCCACTAAAAAAAAAAAACCATCATACACACACACAAAACATTACACACACACAAAAATATAACAAACAAAAAACTCTAATAAAACAACAAACAAAAAAAAAAAAACAAAAATAACTACACACACACAAACAATTAAACACACATAAAAAATTACACACACACACAAAAAAATACACACAAAAAAGAAAAAACACACACACAAGATAATACCAAAAAACAAAATCATACACACACAAAAAATAATAAACACACATACAAAAAAACGCCCACAAAATAATACAGAAAATAACAAAAATAAAAAACCACACAAGATTACACACAAACAAACAATAAAAAAAACAAAGAAATTAAAAAACACACAAAAACAATTACACACACACAAAACTTACACGCAAAAAATAAATTAAACAAAAACAATATTATACAAAAAAAATATATTATACACAAAAAAAAAATTACACACAAAAAATAACTTACATACACACAAAAAATCTTACACACACACACACAAAAACTTGCACACACACAAAAACTTATATATATACATATATATATATATATATATATATATATATATATATATATATATATATATATATATATATATATATATATATATATATATATATATATATATATATATATATATATATATATATGGAAGTTTTTCTTTTGAAACTTTAATTTAGGATGTTTAGTTGTGCTCTCTCATGGTTTATCTTGTCAATGTTAGCTTTATTATTGTTTAAAAGACTTTTTTTGAAGAAGTTATTTATTTATTTTGTTTCATGGTTTAGCATGTCTGTATTAGCTTTATTGGTTTTTCCAAGCGTTTTTGGAAGTTTTTGTTGGAATTACGTGATTTAGGATATCTAGTTGCGCTGTTTTGCGGTTTAGCTCGTCTGTGTTAGCTTTGTTGCTGTTTCTAATTGTGTTTTAAAAGTTTTTCGTTTATAACATATGATTTAGGATGTTTAGTCTTGCTGTTTCATGGTTTAGTTTGTCTTTTTTAGCGTTTTTGGTGATTCCAAGTGTATTTTGAAAGTTTTCGTTTTGTGTGTCTGACTGTGTGTTTGCCTCTCTCTGTGTCTTTTGTGTCTGACTGCGTGTTTGTTTGTGTTTTTCTCTTTAGACACAGCAGTTTTTACATATGAACTGCATGTTTTCCTACATCGGTTCTCGACAGTTATAACAACTAGCTGTTCTGTTCTGTATTAAAATAGATTCAAGTACCTGGACTGCTAATTTGATTCTATATTTATTCATTAGTTTAATATTTTTCTTATTTGCCATTTCAGAATCATCGTTACATAATTCTAAGAATTTCTTAGATAGTGTGAATCTTCCCTTTGACCTCTTGTACTTAGAAGGTGATGGAAGATCAATTGATAGTGCGCTTTACAAATTATCTCATTTTTGTCGTCTTGGGTATATTTGACAACAATAGGCCCACAGCTTGAAGAATCTAATTGTGAAGCTATTCTTCACGAGCCAAGTTCAAGTTCTAAATACCATTTATCCAATCCCGTCATCAGATTTTTGAGGTTGGAAACACCGAGCCTCCCTTGAGCGTGGTTTAATGGTTTCTTGCTATCAAGAAGATAGAAAGTTCTCCTGGAGAAATTACAAATTCCCAGAATGAAATGATTCTTGGACTCCCTGTTTGTTATATCTCACATATTGACACACAATGGAACAAACAGAAAACTTCAATCATTAGAAACATCACTAAAACTCTCTCTATGCCTATCTGGGTAAGTATATAAGGCATCAATATTTGTCAAGTTAAAAGTAGAGTAACTATCGATAGTTCTTGCTGACGCACAGCTAGATGTTACAAGATTGACGAGGTACGAAACCAGTTAGTTGTGGGCCAAGTATCTGGCTTCAGCGGTGATTAAAGGTCTTGAAAGAAAATCGGAAACACTTCTGTGTCCCTTAAGAGAAAACAATTAGCTCTCCACCCATCTAGTTTCTCTGCGATTTCTACCATAGCAGAATTGGTAGATTTTACCACTATTCCAAAAAGGCTTTTTAAAAGCTGGATCTCTTGCTTTGATACGTCATGCAAATCATTTATGGGACCTTTAAACGCGTAACATGATAAAGGGCTGTAGGAATTGTAGACTGGGTAGCTTCAACACGAAGATTCAGTCTCCTTACCCATTTTTTGGGTTTTACCAGTTGAGTGGGGCTATGCAGCCTTTTTTGTACAGTCTTCACACACTGAACATCTTCCGTTTGCTTTGTAACTTTTGAATTATGTTTCCCGTCAGAGCTTCTTGATCCGTGTTTGGAAGTCTTTTTAAGTGAAGCTACTTCAGTAATTTGTTTTCATTTCTGAAACCCGTTTCTAATGTATTCTGTTCCCTGCTTGTTTTCAAGTTATCTTTTGCAGTTTCATTAATTGACGGTGAAAAACTCCCTTCATTCTGATCATCACTATCAGCAGTAGACGACAATTTATTGGCTGCTAGAGAATCTGCTGCAGGTTTATTATTATAACAGTCCTGAATGGTTAATGAGCTTTTTATTCCAGGCCTCACGTACCTTTTAGATCTCCCCCTCACTTTCTTGAGTGTTTTCATCTGTATAATTGATTTTTCAGGTGCATGTCCTCGATATTTTAAAACTGCTAGTTTGCAAGGACATACAGAGATTCCAAACTTACAAGAACAATCATAAAACTTCAACCAAGCTATACCTCTTAGCACCCTTTGTAACAATTTTATTTTCTTTAACAGTGATTGTTTCTGTGCATGGTGTCACAACACTAACCTTCTTTCTAGTCAGACTTGAAACAAGATACACTTGCTTTTCGTTGCAAAATGTAACTTGTCCCTTTCTCCATGAAGTTTCTGCTATGTCAACTAAACCACTTTGCTGGCCGTTTTATTTTTTCCTATTTATTTAGCAAAAGAAAACTGATGCATCTAATTCTTGGACCATACGCAGAAATATTTCATTCCTGGATTTAAGTGGATCTTCTTACTTCTTGATATGAACTATTTTTTAGTTCTGTGACTTCTCAAGGGCTCTATAATATCCTATTCCTTTATATCCACGAGACACGTTTGTATAATATTCATCGTCTAAACAAAGAAAGCCCAAGATAGATATGTCCATTCGTATGTCTCGCTGTTGTTGTATAACTCTTTTCATCATAGCATTGAATGACTCTGCGGTACTGTTGTTATTCCGGAGACTGGATTAAAATCAGGAATCTGGGAAATCATGAAGGCACAATCATGCTTCAACATGTCAGATTCCAAATTATCTCGAAAGTAGGTGAATGCAGGGATGGGCCATTTCACGAGCCTGAAGGTTCTTATTTGGTAGTACTCATCTTCACTTTTTGATCTTAGCAACTGAAGAATATCGTCTTGAACTACCTTGATGTCTTCTTTAGATGGCCCCATTTTCTGAAGTGCATGTTTTTTATTGATCCGATAGTGTAGCCAGCAATGAGCAACCTGAATAAGAGGAAGAATTTTTTTTCTCTCACCCTCTATACCCTTGTCTCTATAACTCACAAAAGAATTTTGTTTTGAATTGATGATTGGTGCTTTCTTCATAAGAAGTATAAGCAGCTCTTTATGCGAATCAGCTGATCTATTTGTGTGAAGTAAAAATGCAATTGGAATCAAAGGTGTTGTTCTTTTATGGTCGAAGTCAAGATGTCGGAATGTCAGAGCTGAAACCCAGTAATTTCCAATGTTATATTTTGTATCTTAATAGAACACTATCGGGATACCGTGTTTTACAAAGTAATCAACTTCTAAGATAGCAAATTCTGATACACAGGTGACGGCTGCTTCTCTTTGCCCAAAAAATTTTCTGTTACAACCAAATCGGTTTCTATCTTACAATATCGAATCATGTTACCTGTGTCTTTGGATATCGTGTTTTTATCTGGCCAAAGAAAAGGTATTCTTTACTTGCCGCTGACTTTTCGGAACATTTGTCTGCAGCTCATTCACTGTCTTGCTAAATTCGTTATGGAAAAGTTCTTGGGTTCATTGTTGTGGTTTTTGCTACTTTTTTGGTTCTTTTTAATACAGATTTCTCAGAAGGAACAAAAGGGATAGCTTTTTAAATTTCATTTATTCAAAAATAGACGTGAGAGAGAGAATGCGAGAGAGGAGAGAGAGAGAGAGAGAGAGAGAGAGAGAGAGAGAGAGAGAGAGAGAGAGAGAGAGAGAGAGAGAGAGAGAGAGAGAGAGAGAGAGAGAGAGAGAGAGAGAGAGAGAGAGAGAGAGAGAGAGAGAGAGAGAGAGAGAGAGAGAGAGAGAGAGAGAGAGAGAGAGAGAGAGAGAGAGAGAGAGAGAGAGAGAGAGAGAGAGAGAGAGAGAGAGAGAGAGAGAGAGAGAGAGAGAGAGAGAGAGAGAGAGAGAGAGAGAGAGAGAGAGAGAGAGAGAGAGAGAGAGAGAGAGAGAGAGAGAGAGAGAGAGAGAGAGAGAGAGAGAGAGAGAGAGAGAGAGAGAGAGAGAGAGAGAGAGAGAGAGAGAGAGAGAGAGAGAGAGAGAGAGAGAGAGAGAGAGAGAGAGAGAGAGAGAGAGGAGAGAGAGAGAGAGAGAGAGAGAGAGAGAGAGAGAGAGAGAGAGAGAGAGAGAGAGAGAGAGAGAGAGAGAGAGAGAGAGAGAGAGAGAGAGAGAGAGAGAGAGAGAGAGAGAGAGAGAGAGAGAGAGAGAGAGAGAGAGAGAGAGAGAGAGAGAGAGAGAGAGAGAGAGAGAGAGAGAGAGAGAGAGAGAGAGAGAGAGAGAGAGAGAGAGAGAGAGAGAGAGAGAGAGAGAGAGAGAGAGAGAGAGAGAGAGAGAGAGAGAGAGAGAGAGAGAGAGAGAGAGAGAGAGTGAACTCAACTGCTTGGAAGTTGGAAGTTTTAGTGCTCTTTTTTAAGAGTCAATGAATAGAATAAAGGGAAATCATCCCCCACACATCCCAATCAGTCCCCAAAAAACATCACTACTACAACTACCACCACTACTAGTACATTACTCCATTTACAATATTGAGGGAAAATTCGAACTAAATCAAAAGACGTTATGTGCGTGCACATTATCAAAAAAGCGCATTTCAAGAATTGATTTGGGTATTAAGTTAGAAAT